>NW_027007325.1:0-2054 GCF_036934945.1 Oncorhynchus masou masou | reverse complement strand
ACAATACAGTCTGGGACTTATTTCCATTGTTAAATTTACATTTACATTTAAGTCATTTAGCAGACGCTCTTATCCAGAGCGACTTACAAATTGGTGAATTCATGGAGGATAACACACAATACAGTCTGGGACTTATTTCCATGGTTAAATCATGGAGGATAACACACAATACAGTCTGGGACATATTTCCATTGTTAAATCATGGAGGATAACACAATACAGTCTGGGACTTATTTCCATTGTTAAATCATGGAGGATAACACAATACAGTCTGGGACTTATTTCCATTGTTAAATCATGGAGGATAACACAATACAGTCTGGGACATATTTCCATTGTTAAATCATGGAGGATAACACAATACAGTCTGGGACTTATTTCCATTGTTAAATCATGGAGGATAACACAATACAGTCTGGGACATATTTCCATTGTTAAATCATGGAGGATAACACAATACAGTCTGGGACTTATTTCCATTGTTAAATCATGGAGGATAACACACAATACAGTCTGGGACTTATTTCCATTGTTAAATCATGGAGGATAACACACAATACAGTCTGGGACTTATTTCCATGGTTAAATCATGGAGGATAACACACAATACAGTCTGGGACATATTTCCATTGTTAAATCATGGAGGATAACACACAATACAGTCTGGGACTTATTTCCATTGTTAAATCATGGAGGATAACACACAATACAGTCTGGGACTTATTTCCATTGTTAAATCATGGAGGATAACACACAATACAGTCTGGGACTTATTTCCATTGTTAAATCATGGAGGATAACACACAATACAGTCTGGAACTTATTTCCATTGTTAAATCATGGAGGATAACACACAATACAGTCTGGGACTTATGTCCATTGTTAAATCATGGAGGATAACACACAATACAGTCTGGGACTTGTTTCCATTGTTAAATCATGGAGGATAACACAATACAGTCTGGGACTTATTTCCATTGTTAAATCATGGAGGATAACACACAATACAGTCTGGGACTTATGTCCATTGTTAAATCATGGAGGATAACACACAATACAGTCTGGGACTTGTTTCCATTGTTAAATCATGGAGGATAACACACTATACAGTCTGGGACTTGTTTCCATTGTTAAATCATGGAGGATAACACACAATACAGTCTGGGACATGTTTCCATTGTTAAATCATGGAGGATAACACAATACAGTCTGGGACTTGTTTCCATTGTTAAATCATGGATAACACACTATACAGTCTGGGACTTGTTTCCATTGTTAAATCATGGAGGATAACACACAATACAGTCTGGGACTTATTTCCATTGTTAAATCATGGAGGATAACACACAATACAGTCTGGGACTTATTTCCATTGTTAAATCATGGAGGATAACACACAATACAGTCTGGGACTTATTTCCATTGTTAAATCATGGAGGATAACACACAATACAGTCTGGGACTTATTTCCATTGTTAAATCATGGAGGATAACACACAATACAGTCTGGGACTTATTTCCATTGTTAAATCATGGAGGATAACACACTATACAGTCTGGAACTTATTTCCATTGTTAAATCATGGAGGATAACACACAATACAGTCTGGGACTTATTTCCATTGTTAAATCATGGAGGATAACACACAATACAGTCTGGGACTTATTTCCATTGTTAAATCATGGAGGATAACACACAATACAGTCTGGGACTTATTTCCATTGTTAAATCATGGAGGATAACACAATACAGTCTGGGACTTATTTCCATTGTTAAATCATGGAGGATAACACACAATACAGTCTGGGACTTATTTCCATTGTTAAATCATGGAGGATAACACACTATACAGTCTGGGACTTATTTCCATTGTTAAATCATGGAGGATAACACACAATACAGTCTGGGACTTATTTCCATTGTTAAATCATGGAGGATAACACACTATACAGTCTGGGACTTATTTCCATTGTTAAATCATGGATAACACACAATACAGTCTGGAACTTATTTCCATTGTTAAATCATGGATAACACACAATACAGTCTGGGA
>NW_027007324.1:0-2055 GCF_036934945.1 Oncorhynchus masou masou | reverse complement strand
GACCTCAGCTCTTTAATCCCACCCCTCAGCCACTCTCAGCCCATCCCACCTATCACCATAGACCTCAGCTCTTTAATCCCACCCTCAGCCACTCTCAGCCCATCCCACCTATCACCATAGACCTCAGCTCTTTAATCCCACCCCTCAGCCACTCTCAGCCCATCCCACCTATCACCATAGACCTCAGCTCTTTAATCCCACCCTCAGCCACTCTCAGCCCATCCCACCTATCACCATAGACCTCAGCTCTTTAATCCCACCCCTCAGCCACTCTCAGCCCATCCCACCTATCACCATAGACCTCAGCTCTTTAATCCCACCCCTCAGCCACTCTCAGCCCATCCCACCTATCACCATAGACCTCAGCTCTTTAATCCCACCCCTCAGCCACTCTCAGCCCATCCCACCTATCACCATAGACCTCAGCTCTTTAATCCCACCCTCAGCCACTCTCAGCCCATCCCACCTATCACCATAGACCTCAGCTCTTTAATCCCACCCCTCAGCCACTCTCAGCCCATCCCACCTATCACCATAGACCTCAGCTCTTTAATCCCACCCCTCAGCCACTCTCAGCCCATCCCACCTATCACCATAGACCTCAGCTCTTTAATCCCACCCCTCAGCCACTCTCAGCCCATCCCACCTATCACCATAGACCTCAGCTCTTTAATCCCACCCCTCAGCCACTCTCAGCCCATCCCACCTATCACCATAGACCTCAGCTCTTTAATCCCACCCTCAGCCACTCTCAGCCCATCCCACCTATCACCATAGACCTCAGCTCTTTAATCCCACCCCTCAGCCACTCTCAGCCCATCCCACCTATCACCATAGACCTCAGCTCTTTAATCCCACCCCTCAGCCACTCTCAGCCCATCCCACCTATCACCATAGACCTCAGCTCTTTAATCCCACCCCTCAGCCACTCTCAGCCCATCCCACCTATCACCATAGACCTCAGCTCTTTAATCCCACCCCTCAGCCACTCTCAGCCCATCCCACCTATCACCATAGACCTCAGCTCTTTAATCCCACCCCTCAGCCACTCTCAGCCCATCCCACCTATCACCATAGACCTCAGCTCTTTAATCCCACCCCTCAGCCACTCTCAGCCCATCCCACCTATCACCATAGACCTCAGCTCTTTAATCCCACCCCTCAGCCACTCTCAGCCCATCCCACCTATCACCATAGACCTCAGCTCTTTAATCCCACCCCTCAGCCACTCTCAGCCCATCCCACCTATCACCATAGACCTCAGCTCTTTAATCCCACCCCTCAGCCACTCTCAGCCCATCCCACCTATCACCATAGACCTCAGCTCTTTAATCCCACCCCTCAGCCACTCTCAGCCCATCCCACCTATCACCATAGACCTCAGCTCTTTAATCCCACCCCTCAGCCACTCTCAGCCCATCCCACCTATCACCATAGACCTCAGCTCTTTAATCCCACCCCTCAGCCACTCTCAGCCCATCCCACCTATCACCATAGACCTCAGCTCTTTAATCCCACCCCTCAGCCACTCTCAGCCCATCCCACCTATCACCATAGACCTCAGCTCTTTAATCCCACCCCTCAGCCACTCTCAGCCCATCCCACCTATCACCATAGACCTCAGCTCTTTAATCCCACCCCTCAGCCACTCTCAGCCCATCCCACCTATCACCATAGACCTCAGCTCTTTAATCCCACCCCTCAGCCACTCTCAGCCCATCCCACCTATCACCATAGACCTCAGCTCTTTAATCCCACCCTCAGCCACTCTCAGCCCATCCCACCTATCACCATAGACCTCAGCTCTTTAATCCCACCCCTCAGCCACTCTCAGCCCATCCCACCTATCACCATAGACCTCAGCTCTTTAATCCCACCCCTCAGCCACTCTCAGCCCATCCCACCTATCACCATAGACCTCAGCTCTTTAATCCCACCCCTCAGCCACTCTCAGCCCATCCCACCTATCACCATAGACCTCAGCTCTTTAATCCCACCTCAGCCCTCTCAGCCCATCCCACCTATCACCATAGACCTCAGCTCTTTAATCCCACC
>NW_027007323.1:0-2056 GCF_036934945.1 Oncorhynchus masou masou | reverse complement strand
TCTGAGGGCATGATGTATCTGAGGGCATGATGTATCTGAGGGCATGATGTATCTGAGGGCATGATGTGTCTTGAGGGCTTGATGTATCTGAGGGCACATGTATCTGAGGGCATGATGTATCTGTCTGAGGGCATGATGTATCTGAGGGCATGATGTATCTGTCTGAGGGCATGATGTATCTGTCTGAGGGCATGATGTATCTGTCTGAGGGCATGATGTATCTGAGGGCATGATGTATCTGTCTGAGGGCATGATGTATCTGAGGGCATGATGTATCTGAGGGCATGATGTATCTGAGGGCATGATGTGTCTGAGGGCATGATGTGTCTGAGGGCATGATGTATCTGAGGGCATGATGTATCTGTCTGAGGGCATGATGTATCTGAGGGCATGTCTGAGGGCTTGATGGCATGATCTGTCTGAGGGCATGATGTATCTGAGGGCATGATGTATCTGAGGGCATGATGTATCTGATCTGATGGCTGAGGGCATGATGTATCTGTCTGAGGGCATGATGTATCTGTCTGAGGGCATGATGTATCTGTCTGAGGGCATGATGTATCTGAGGGCATGATGTATCTGAGGGCATGATGTATCTGAGGGCATGATGTGTCTGAGGGCATGATGTGTCTGAGGGCATGATGTATCTGAGGCATGATGTATCTGTCTGAGGGCATGATGTATCTGTCTGAGGGCATGATGTATCTGTCTGAGGGCATGATGTATCTGTCTGAGGGCATGATGTATCTGAGGGCATGATGTATCTGTCTGAGGGCATGATGTATCTGAGGGCATGATGTATCTGAGGGCATGATGTATCTGCCCAGGGCATGATGTATCTGAGGGCATGATGTATCTGGGGGCATGATGTATCTGAGGGCATGATGTATCTGAGGGCATGATGTATCTGAGGGCATGATGTATCTGTCTGAGGGCATGATGTATCGTCTGAGGGCATGATGTATCTGAGGGCATGATGTATCTGAGGGCATGATGTATCTGCGAGGGCATGATGTATCTGAGGGCATGATGTATCTGAGGGCATGATGTATCTGTCTGAGGGCATGATGTATCTGTCTGAGGGCATGATGTATCTGTCTGAGGGCATGATGTATCTGAGGGCATGATGTATCTGTCTGAGGGCATGATGTATCTGTCTGAGGGCATGATGTATCTGTCTGAGGGCATGATGTATCTGAGGGCATGATGTATCTGAGGGCATGATGTATCTGAGGGCATGATGTATCGTCTGAGGGCATGATGTGTCTGAGGGCATGATGTATCTGTCTGAGGGCATGATGGCATCTGTACTGAGGGCATGATGTATCTGTCTGAGGGCATGATGTATCTGTCTGAGGGCATGATGTATCTGTCTGAGGGCATGATGTATCGTCTGAGGGCATGATGTATCTGTCTGAGGGCATGATGTATCTGTCTGAGGGCATGATGTATCTGTCTGAGGGCATGATGTATCTGTCTGAGGGCATGATGTATCTGAGGGCATGATGTATCTGAGGGCATGATGTATCTGAGGGCATGATGTATCTGAGGGCATGATGTATCTGAGGGCATGATGTGTCTGAGGGCATGATGTATCTGAGGGCATGATGTATCTGAGGGCATGATGTATCTGTCTGAGGGCATGATGTATCTGAGGGCATGATGTATCTGTCTGAGGGCATGATGTATCTGAGGGCATGATGTATCTGAGGGCATGATGTATCTGAGGGCATGATGTATCTGAGGGCATGATGTATCTGAGGGCATGATGTATCTGAGGGCATGATGTATCTGAGGGCATGATGTATCTGAGGGCATGATGTATCTGAGGGCATGATGTATCTGAGGGCATGATGTATCTGTCTGAGGGCATGATGTATCTGTCTGAGGGCATGATGTATCTGTCTGAGGGCATGATGTATCTGAGGGCATGATGTATCTGTCTGAGGGCATGATGTATCTGAGGGCATGATGTATCTGAGGGCATGATGTATCTGAGGGCATGATGTATCTGAGGGCATGATGTATCTGTCTGAGGGCATGATGTATCTGTCTG
>NW_027007322.1:0-2058 GCF_036934945.1 Oncorhynchus masou masou | reverse complement strand
CTCTCTCCTTCTGCTCCTCCGTTAACCATTTTGCCCTCTCTCTCTCTCTCTCTAGGTTAACCATTTCCTGACAGCTCTCTCTCTCTCTCTCTCTCTCTCTCTAGGTTAACCATCCTGACATCTCTGTCTCTCTCTCTCTCTTAGGTTAACCATTTCCTGAGCGCTCTCTCTCTCTCTAGATTAACCATTTCCTGCGCTCTCTCTCTCTCTCTAGATTAACCATTCCTGACGCTCTCTCTCTCTCTAGGTTAACCATTTCCTGACAGCTCTCTCTCTCTCTCTCTCGTTCCATTTCTGGCCTCTCTCTCTCTCTCTCTCTCGTTAACCATTTCCTGGCTGCTCTCTCTCTCTCTGAGTTAACCATTTCACAGCCAGCACTCTCTCTCTCTCTCTCTCTAGGTTAACCATTTCCTGACAGCTCTCTCTCTCTCTCTCTCTCTAGGTTAACCATTTCCTGACCAGCTCTCTCTCTCTCTCTCTAGGTTAACCATTTCCTGACGTCTCTCTCTCTCTCTCTCTCTCGTTAACCATTTCCTGACATCTCTCTCTCTCTCTCTCTCTCTCTCTCTAGGTTAACCATTTCCTTACAGCTCTCTCTCTCTCTCTCTCTAGGTTAACCATCCCCTGACAGCTCTCTCTCTCTCGGTTAACCATTTCCTGACAGCTCTCTCTCTCTCTCTCTCTAGGTTAACCATTTCCTGACAGCTCTCTCTCTCTCTCTCTCTCTAGGTTAACCATTTCCTGACAGCTCTCTCTCTCTCTCTAGGTTAACCATTTCCTGACAGCTCTCTCTCTCTCTCTCTAGGTTAACCATTTCCTGACAGCTCTCTCTCTCTCTATAGGTTAACCATTTCTGACAGCTCTCTCTCTCTCTCTCTAGGTTAACCATTTCCTGACAGCTCTCTCTCTCTCTCTCTCTCTAGGTTAACCATTTCCTGACAGCTCTCTCTCTCTCTCTCTCTAGGTTAACCATTTCCTGACAGCTCTCTCTCTCTCTCTCTAGGTTAACCATTTCCTGACAGCTCTCTCTCTCTCTCTCTCTAGGTTAACCATTTCCTGACAGCTCTCTCTCTCTCTCTAGGTTAACCATTTCCTGACAGCTCTCTCTCTCTCTAGGTTAACCATTTCCTGACAGCTCTCTCTCTCTCTCTCTAGGTTAACCATTTCCTGACAGCTCTCTCTCTCTCTCTTAGGTTAACCATTTCCTGACACTCTTCTCTCTCTCTCTAGGTTAACCATTTCCTGACAGCTCTCTCTTTCTCTCTCTCTAGGTTAACCATTTCCTGACAGCTCTCTCTCTCTCTCTCTCTCTCTCTAGGTTAACCATTTCCTGACAGCTCTCTCTCTCTCTCTCTCTAGGTTAACCATTTCCTGACAGCTCTCTCTCTCTCTCTCTCTCTAGGTTAACCATTTCCTGACAGCTCTCTCTCTCTCCTAGGTTAACCATTTCCTGACAGCTCTCTCTCTCTCCTCTCTCTAGGTTAACCATTTCCTGACAGCTCTCTCTCTCTCTCTAGGTTAACCATTTCCTGACAGCTCTCTCTCTCTCTCTAGGTTAACCATTTCCTGACAGCCTCTCTCTCTCTCTAGGTTAACCATTTCCTGACAGCTCTCTCTCTCTCTCTCTAGGTTAACCATTTCCTGACAGCTCTCTCTCTCTCTAGGTTAACCATTTCCTGACAGCTCTCTCTTTCTCTCTCTCTAGGTTAACCATTTCCTGACAGCTCTCTCTCTCTCCTCTAGGTTAACCATCCCCTGACAGCTCTCTCTCTCTCTCTCTCTCTAGGTTAACCATTTCCTGACAGCTCTCTCTCTCTAGGTTAACCATTTCTGACGGCTCTCTCTCTCTCTCTCTCTCTAGGTTAACCATTTCCTGACAGCTCTCTCTCTCTCTCTCTCTAGGTTAACCATTTCCTGACAGCTCTCTCTCTCTCTCTCTCTCTATAGGTTAACCATTTCCTGACAGCTCTCTCTCTCTCTCTCTCTCTCTCTCTCTAGGTTAACCATTTCCTGACCGCTCTCTCTCTCTCTAGGTTAACCATCCCCTGACAGCTCTCT
>NW_027007321.1:0-2059 GCF_036934945.1 Oncorhynchus masou masou | reverse complement strand
ACTCCAACCCGCACCAAAACAATGAGACGCACACAAACAACCTCGGCAGGTGGTATTCATATAATCATACTATATTAACCTAACCAAACCCAACACCCTTCAATTAAAAACACTGATGCCATGGAAACCATCGATACATTCTTCCACAAAATGCTGCTCAGCTTGATTCCTGTAAAGATGATACACACACACACACAGCACACAGAGGCCAGAGATCACATCACTCCTGTGAATCACACTTTGAGAACAAAGATGCCCCTAGAAGCCTCTCTTCTCTCGCTACTGGCATTGACACACAGGCTGAGGGTTGAGCTGGACACACACTTCTGAATGCTTGACATTATTCAGAATTAATGAATAACCTGTGTCGTGTCTTTACTATCATTAACTGAAGACTTAGTTTTTATCAAAGATTCTCTGTAATTATTATTACGCGATTAAAATCAAATTAAATCAAATCAAATTTATTTATATAGCCCTTCGTACATCAGCTGATATCTCAAAGTGCTGTACAGAAACCCAGCCTAAAACCCCAAACAGCAAGCAATGCAGGTGTAGAAGCACGGTGGCTAGGAAAAACTCCCTAGAAAAGCCAAAACCTAGGAAGAAACCTAGAGAGGAACCAGGCTATGTGGGGTGGCCAGTCCTCTTCTGGCTGTGCCGGGTAGAGATTATAACAGAACATGGCCAAGATGTTCAAATGTTCATAAATGACCAGCATGGTCGAATAATAATAAGGCAGAACAGTTGAAACTGGAGCAGCAGCACGGCCAGGTGGACTGGGGACAGCAAGGAGTCATCATGTCAAGTAGTCCTGGGGCATGGTCCTAGGGCTCAGGTCAGTTGAAACTGGAGCAGCAGCACGGCCAGGTGGACTGGGGACAGCAAGGAGTCATCATGTCAGGTAGTCCTGGGGCATGGTCCTAGGGCTCAGGTCCTCCGAGAGAGAGAGGAGAGAATTAGAGAACGCACACTTAGATTCACACAGGACACCGAATTGGACAGGAGAAGTACTCCAGATATAACAAACTGACCCCAGCCCCCGACACATAAACTACTGCAGCATAAATACTGGAGGCTGAGACAGGAGGGGTCAGGAGACACTGTGGCCCCACCCGAGGACACCCCGGACAGGGCCAAACAGGAAGGATATAACCCCACCCACTTTGCCAAAGCACAGCCCCCACACCACTGGAGGGATATCTTCAACCACCAACTTACCATCCTGAGACAAAGCTGAGTATAGCCCGCAAAGATCTCCGCCACGGCACAACCCAAGGGGGGCGCCAACCCAGACAGGATGACCACATCAGTGAATCAACCCACTCAGGTGACGCACCCCCTCCAGGGACGGCATGAGAGAGCCCCAGCAAGCCAGTGACTCAGCCCCTGTAATAGGGTTAGAGGCAGAGAATCCCAGTGGAAAGAGGGGAACCGGCCAGGCAGAGACAGCAAGGGTGGTTCGTTGCTCCAGAGCCTTTCCGTTCACCTTCCCACTCCTGGGCCAGACTACACTCAATCATATGACCCACTGAAGAGATGAGTCTTCAGTAAAGACTTAAAGGTTGAGACCGAGTTTGCGTCTCTGACATGGGTAGGCAGACCGTTCCATAAAAATGGAGCTCTATAGGAGAAAGCCCTGCCTCCAGCTGTTTGCTTAGAAATTCTAGGGACAATTAGGAGGCCTGCGTCTTGTGACCGTAGCGTGCGTGTAGGTATGTACGGCAGGACCAAATCAGAGAGATAGGTAGGAGCAAGCCCATGCAATGCTTTGTAGGTTAGCAGTAAAACCTTGAAATCAGCCCTTGCTTTGACAGGAAGCCAGTGTAAGGAGGCTAGCACTGGAGCAATATGATCAAATTTTTTGGTTCTAGTCAGGATTCTAGCAGCCGTATTTAGCACTAACTGAAGTTTATTTAGTGCTTTATCCGAAATAACTGGAAAGTAGAGCATTGCAGTAGTCTAACCTAGAAGTGACAAAGCATGGATTAATTTTTCTGCATCATTTTTGGACAGAAAGTTTCTGATTTTTGCAATGTTACGTAGATGGAAAAAAGCT
>NW_027007320.1:0-2060 GCF_036934945.1 Oncorhynchus masou masou | reverse complement strand
ATAACATGATGTAGCCACCACCATGCTTGAAAATATGAAGAGTGGTACTCAGTGATGTACTGTATTTGCCCCGACATAACACTTTGTATTCAGGACAAAAAGTTAATTGCTTTGTCACATTTTTTGCAGTTTTACTTCAGTGCTTTGTTGCAAACAGGATGCATGTTTTTGAATATTTGTATTCTGTACAGGCTTCCTTCTTTTTCCTCTGTCAATTAAGTTAGTATTGTGGAGTAACGACAATGTTGTTGATCCATCCTCAGTTTTCTCCTATCACAGCCATTAAACTATGTAACTGTTTTTAAATCAGCATTGGCCTCATGGAGAAATCCCTGAACAGTTTCCTTCCTCTCTGGCAACTGAGTTAGGAAGGACACCTGTATCTTTGTAGTGACTGGGTGTATTGATACACTATCCAAAGTGTAATTAATAACTTTAACATACTCAAAAGGATATTCAATGTCTGCTTTTCTATTTTATTTTACCCATCTACCAATAGGTGCCCTTCTTTGCGAGGTATTGGCAACCTCCCTGGTCTTTGTGGTTGAATCTGTGTTTGAAATTCACTGCCCGACTGTGGGACCTTACATATAATTGTATGTGTGGGGTACAGAGATGAGGTAGGTAGTCATCAAAAATCATGTTAAACACTATTTTTGCACAGAGTGAGTTCATGCAACTTATTATGTGACTTGTTCAGCACATTTCTACTCCTGAACTTATTTAGTCTTGCCAAAAGGTTTAACAAAAGGTTTGAATACTTATTAACTCAAGACATTTCAGCTTTTCAGTTTTTATTAATTTGTAAACATTTAGCAAAACATAATTCCACATTGACATTATGGGGTATTGTGTGCAGGCAAGTGACAAAAACATCTACATTTAATCCATTTTAAATTCAGGCTGTAACGCAACACAATGTGGAAGAAGTCAAGGGGTGTGAGTACTTCATGAAGGCACTGTACAGACCAGCAATACAGACCAAGTCAAAGACTACACTATACTCTCCAGACACACACAGGGATTGTTCTGCTATTGAAAGCCTAGGGCGGGCCACTTAAGTGTTTTCTTTAGGCCGCTTATGTGTTTTCTTCAGGCCGCTTAGGTGTTTTCTTCAGGCCGCTTAAGTGTTTTCTTCAGGCCGCTTAAGTGTTTTCTTCAGGCCGCTTAAGTGTTTTCTTCAGGCCGCTTAAGTGTTTTCTTCAGGCCGCTTAAAGGTTTTCTTCAGGCCGCTTAAGTGTTTTCTTCAGGCCGCTTAAGTGTTTTCTTCAGGCCGCTTAAGTGTTTTCTTCAGGCCGCTTAAGTGTTTTCTTCAGGCCGCTTAAGTGTTTTCTTCAGGCCGCTTAAGTGTTTTCTTCAGGCCGCTAAGTGTTTTCTTCAGGCCGCTTAAGTGTTTTCTTCAGGCCGCTTAAGTGTTTTCTTCAGGCCGCTTAAGTGTTTTCTTCAGGCCGCTTAAGTGCTTTCTTCAGGCCGCTTAAGTGCTTTCTTCAGGCCGCTTAAGTGTTTTCTTCAGGCCGCTTAAGTGTTTTCTTCAGGCCGCTTAAGTGTTTTCTTCAGGCCGCTTAAGTGTTTTCTTCAGGCCGCTTAAGTGCTTTCTTCAGGCCGCTTAAGTGTTTTCTTCTTTCTTCTTCATGGCAAAATGCATAGAATTGCAGGAAATTAGCTTTCAAACCGCAACATTTTCTCTCAGCTCCAGAGACTCTGGTTTGGCGCCCAGGCTCTGTCGCAGCAGGCCACGCCCGAGAGGCCCGTGTGGCGACGCACAATTGGCCCAGCGTCGTCCGGGTTAGGGAGGGTTTGGCCGGTAGAGATGTCCTTGTCTCATCGGGCACCAGCGACTCCTGTGGTGGGCCGGGCGCAGTGCGCACTAACCAGGTCTCCAGGTGCACGGTGTTTCCTCCGACACATTGGTGCGGCTGGCTTCCGGGTTGGAAGCGCGCTGTGTTAAGAAGCAGTGCGGCTTGGTTGGGTTGTGTTTCAGAGGACGCATGGCTTTCGACCTTCGTCTCTCCCGAGCCCGTACGGGAGTTGTAGCGATGAGACAAGATAGTAACTACTAA
>NW_027007319.1:0-2064 GCF_036934945.1 Oncorhynchus masou masou | reverse complement strand
CCCTCCCTCCCTCCTTTTCAGCAATGTCACAGTTCCGGCTTCCATAACAATCCTCCGGAATCAGCCCCCAGAAATAAACATGGAAAAGAGTCAGAGGGTAGGGGTGACAGCAGGAGAGAAAGAGAGAGCTGGAGCGATAGAGAGAAAGAGAGAGAGACACACAGAAATAGACAGACACACACACACAAGAGGTTAGAGAGTTGGGTCAGTAACCAGTAGGTAGCCTAGTGGTTAGAGAGTTGGGCCAGTAACCAGCAGGTAGCCTAGTGGTTAGAGAGTTGGGCCAGTAACCAGTAGGTAGCCTAGTGGTTAGAGAGTTGGGCCAGTAACCAGTAGGTAGCCTAGTGGTTAGAGTTGGGTAATGTGTAGTAGGTAAGCCTAGTGGTTAGAGTTGGGCCAGTAACCAGCAGGTAGCCTAGTGGTTAGAGAGTTGAGCCAGTAACCAGTAGGTAGCCTAGTGGTTAGAGAGTTGGGCCAGTAACCAGTAGGTAGCCTAGTGGTTAGAGAGTTGGGCCAGTAACCAGTAGGTAGCCTAGTGGTTAGAGAGTTGGGCCAGTAACCAGTAGGTAGCCTAGTGGTTAGAGAGTTGGGCCAGTAACCAGTAGGTAGCCTAGTGGTTAGAGAGTTGGGCCAGTAACCAGTAGGTAGTCTAGTGGTTAGAGAGTTGGGCCAGTAACCAGCAGGTAGTCTAGTGGTTAGAGAGTTGGGCCAGTAACCAGTAGGTAGCCTAGTGGTTAGAGAGTTGGGCCAGTAACCAGTAGGTAGCCTAGTGGTTAGAGAGTTGGGCCAGTAACCAGTAGGTAGTCTAGTGGTTAGAGAGTTGAGCCCGTAAATGAAATGTTGCTGGTTCAAAAACACAAGCCGATTGTTTTTCCCGATGTGCCCTTGAGCAAGGCACTTTTAACTCCACACTGCACCTGTCTGGTGAATGTGAAAATAAAATATAGATGTTTTAATTAAGAGAATGAACTAGACTGGTAATTAAGAATGCAAGAAACAAGTACATCTCACACAACACACAGGCCTGTCTGATGTGTGTGGGCTGCTTTCCCAGTTATGACCCAGATGGCCTTAGGCATGTGTGTGTGTGCGTACCAGTTCCCAGGTTTCCAACAGAGACAGCATAATCACATATGGACACGCAGAGTCTCAAGCTGCAGTCATGACAATGCAACTACACGTCATTCTTGTCATAGCTATAATTATTCCATACGTCACACTGTTGACTGCTGTATGGTGCTTCAGTTACCATCCATTAGGAAAGCCCAGTCTCTGTATGGAGCTTCAGTTACAGCCCATAAGGAAAGCCCAGTCTCCTGTATGGAGCTTCAAGTTACCACCATAAGGAAAAGCTCCCAGTCTCCTGTTGTATGGAGCTTCAGTTACCGGGCCCATATAAGGAAAGCCCAGTCTGCTGTATAGTTTCAGCCATCAGTCCTTGAGGAAAGCCCCGGGTCTCTGCTGCATGGAGCTTCAGTTACCATCCATAAGGAAAGCCCAGTCTCTGTATGGAGCTTCAGTTACCGTCCATAAGGAAAGCCCGGTCTCTGCTGCATGGAGCTTCAGTTACCGTCCATAAGGAAAGCCCAGTCTGCTGTATGGAGCTTCAGTTACCGTCCATAAGGAAAGCCCAGTCTCTGCTGCATGGAGCCTCAGTTACCATCCATAAGGAAAGTCCAGTCTCTGTTGTATGGAGCTTCAGTTACCATCCATAAGGAAAGCCCAGTCTCTGCTGCATGGAACTTCAGTTACCATCCATAAGGAAAGTCCAGTCTCTGTTGTATGGAGCTTCAGTTACCATCCATAAGGAAAGCCTAGTCTCTGTATGGAGTCAGTTACAGCCCATAAGGAAAGCCCAGTCTCTGTATGGAGCTTCAGTTAGAGCCCATAAGGAAAGCCCAGTCTCTGTATGGAGCTTCAGTTACAGCCCATAAGGAAAGCCCAGTCGCTGCTGTATAGAGCTTCAGTTACCATCCATAAGGAAAGCCCAGTCTCTGTATGGAGCTTCAGTTACAGCTCATAAGGAAAGCCCAGTCTCTGTATGGAGCTTCAGTTACAGCTCAT
>NW_027007318.1:0-2066 GCF_036934945.1 Oncorhynchus masou masou | reverse complement strand
TTTATTCGAACATATTTTATGTTGGTATACTTATTCATAGTTGCTTTCTTTTTAGCTTCCTATTCAATATTCTTTGTTTTTATCTTGTTTATCCCCCATTTGAGAAGCCATCTTTTATGCTTAAGCGATGATATTAAAGCAATGAAATCTGTTTACAATGTAATGCAGCGTGTTCGGTGCGTTTCATCTCTGAGCCAGGTAGCAATAGTATGCATTACGCATAAAAGATTAAAGTCCTTGCTTTGTCCCACCCAGGTTAACCGCATATCTCTGGAATGCTTATCTCATTGGCTACAAGACTGTCAAGGTGCCATAGTAGCCAATCCCCTGTGTAATGGATGCCTAAGCAGGCAACATATTTTTGATGCACAAAGATAGTGTCACTCCGTGGACATTCAATGTTGACATTAAGTCATACATCAGATAACATTGGCAACAGGCTAGATTTGTTCCTACCAACCTAAGGATTCATTTGATACCACCCCATGTAGCTACAGCTCGAACACAGACCAAATCGAAGCTTACCTTGTAAGATGTTTGGTGAAAACGTTGGGTAAAATAAACATTTTGAATCTCGGGGCTTGTGATCAATAACAGTAGGTCACAAACAGACAAATAATACATCCTCATGATCGGTGGAGTCCCAGCTTTCGGTGCAAATCAACGTATTCTGTGTTTATTTAGTTTATGCTTCACAATGTGAACAGTAATGTAGGTAGCAGCCACCTTGAAATTAGGTAATTTGCTCAGCCAGCCCTTATACATTTGTATGCCTATATATAGTATTGAGGCACAGATTAATAGCCAAGATACTCAGCTTTCCAGAGACACCCTGCTTTTGCAGAAAGGGAAAACTGTTCTCATACCATACTAAATTAAAAAAATATCTAATAGGTTCCCCAAATATGGGGAGTTTACATTTAAGACGTTAAGGGCTTGTAAGTAAGCATTTCAGAGTAAGGTCGACACCTGTAGTAGTCGGCGCATATGACAAATAAAATAAAATATGATTACTTGGTGACTGTGTGCAGACTTACCACAACCTGTGAATTTATTTAAGCAGTTTGTAAAATGATGCATTTGTTAGGCTGAAAAATTCATGCTTGCAAGTGTCATAAAATATTTCAACGTCACTTAAAAAAAGCTTTTTATTTTCAAAAGACTGCAATCAAATAACAAAAAAGTTAAATTAAATACAGATTTCATTTTCAGTGAATAATTGTCTTGTCCAGTGAGCAACTCGATGACAGCGATTCAATGACATCATTAGATCACCTCCAAGAAGCATCTTCAACGTTCACCTGACAACCCTTTGGATAAGACACATACACTAACCAAGTGTTTCGTACCTGTCAAGAAGGTTGAGATCAGAATATAAGGTCCATAAACAAACTGAAAATGGCATACTGAAGATGGAGTCAAAAGGAACTCAGCCTTTCACCCTTTTCATAGCAATGGAATATGTGACACGGTTCGTTATAGTTCATGTTATCTACAAAAAATGATAAAGGCAGATTCGATTATCCAGTTTAAAAAAACATTTTTTTTTAAATCGACAGAATACCGTCCTTGGGTGTTCCTGAGCAAGTGACGTCACCGATTGAAACTACCGTCCTTGGTGTTCCTGAGCACACAGTAAAAGGTTAAACTAGACATGTTATTGTGAGTTCTGGAGGCAGCAGATGCTGTTGGTGGTCGATCAAGGGCACTTCCTGTCTACGCATTTCCGCCCTCTTCGTACTCCTGTTTTGAGATCCACATTTGCTGGAAAGTTCCTAGAGTAAGACAACATGATGCTTATCAGTACAAATCCAAAACAATACAACCACCATCATTGATGAAGTGCATTAGGTCAAAGTAATAGGTTATTATCAAACTATTTCAAAACAGGCCAACACACAAATCCCAAAACAAATAGACAAATCATAGTGTGCAAGTGACCAGAAGCATTGCAATACAGTATAAGTATATATCAGTGGAGGCTGCTGAGCTGCTCAGTGGAGGCTGCTGCCTCTCTGTGGTGAGAGCACTAACACACTGAACATGATGGACAAGGATGCTCCATA
>NW_027007317.1:0-2067 GCF_036934945.1 Oncorhynchus masou masou | reverse complement strand
TAAATAGAACTGTAGTGGTCCATTAACAGAGCCTTGAGGAACTCCAAAACTTGTTAGATTTGTCAGAAGATTTTCCAATCACAGAAACAAATTGATACCTGTATATCAGAAATGATCTAAACCAAAAATCCAATACTACATATGGTTGACTCCACATCTGTTAAAATACTGACGCTACAGACAATTTTGTGAGATGACCGATTTTCAGGACGTCTCATGGTGTGACAAACACTGCTCGAGCTCTGTCACCTTTCACAGGAGATGATTGAGACATAGACTGAAAAAAAAGAAGATATCTCAAGCTTAAACTGACAGATTTATATTTGGATGTTTGTATTATGCTAAGTAGATTTCCACAGGGGCGCAGACATTGACTCTATGGGGTTAACAATGGTTGGCATCCAATATGTTGCATTACCTCCTCCAACTGGACTCTAGTATAAATCCATTATACTCGGTGATAAAAAAATGGTTAAAGGGAGATTTTATTTTATTTACGCTGCCAACTCACCCTGCACTTATTAAAACCCACCACCCTATTCCACGATTTTAACCAACGGCCTGGGAGGATGGGACACCACCACTCAATACACCCTGTAACGCTTCTGAAGTCAAATCTCATACAACCAAGTACTTCTCTACAGCTGCCACCACAATATCTATCGCCGCTATGGAACCCTGACTCTCTCTCTCTCTCTCTCTCTCTCTCTCTCTCTCTCTACCGCATCTGCTGTCTTGACCTTTGAATGCTCGCCAATAAAATGCCAACTCCTGAGGTACTGACCTGTTGCACCCTCTACAACCACTGTGATTAGTATTTGACCCTGCTGGTCGTCTATAAACATTTGAACATCTTGAAGAACAATCTGGTCTTAATGGCCATGTACTCTTATAATCTCCACCTGACACAGCCAGAAGAGGCCTGCCACTCCACAGAGCCTGGTTCCTCTCTAGGTTACTTCCTACGTTCCTGCCGTTCTAGGGAGTTTTTCCCCTGCCACAGTGTTTCTAAATCTGCATTGCTTTCTGTTTGGGGTTTTAGGCTGCGTTTCTGTATAAAATAGGAATGCAAGGCCTTGTCAATGGGTTTTTTATAGACATTTTTGGTGATCAACTAGTAATGCCTTGGAGATCGATCAGTCGATAACGATTGACCGGTTGGTGACCACTGCTTTTCATAATATCATAGAAGCAGTGTTCTGCTACTCTAACAATGATCACCATTCACCTTTCATTGTCATTCCCAGCTAATGCAGATACTTTGCCTATCAGCATTTTGTCTTGCGGCAGGGGCCTACCCTGGCAAACATGTCAAAGTGGTCAAACATTCCTATGTGGTGTCCTGTATACAACCAGAGTTCCCTGATCCTGCTGCAGAATGCAAAGGATTTCTTCCTACCCATATCGACTGATACCATTCAATTCAATATGTAAAAAATGCAACACAAGTAAAAGTTTTGTCTAGTAAAATGTTTATGCCGAGTGCCAGATCTCTCTCCATTCAGAGACATTAGTATCATACACGTCTGTCAGTCTGGACTTCACATCATCTTGCAAGTCTCCATGTTCTGGCTCCATACGTGCTTCTGTGAACACATACACACATAGTCACAGTTATATTACCAATGGCAGTTAGGATAGGTGATATTTGACACACAAACAGGTACTAGGTTGAAGTTTGAACAGGTCAGATAAAACCTACCCAACTCAAACGACCGAGGCCGGCATCTGGCAAAAGCATCTACAGTCCTCTCAATCTGTAGAAATAGGCAGAGTAGAGGCAGAGTTCATAAGTGACACATACAGTGGGGCAAAAAAGTATTTAGTCCGCCACCAATTGTGCAAGTTCTCCCACTTAAAAAGATGAGAGAGTCCTGTAATTGAGGACATTTTTTAATTCAACACCATTTCAGAATAAGGCTGTAACGTAACAACATGTGGAAAAGGGAAGGGGACTGAATACTTTCCTAATGCACTGTATGTTTGTTTGTAAGATGTCACCTATCCTAACTGCCATTGGTAATTGTTAAGGGAATTTTTATCTATAATGACTAATTATGTATACAT
>NW_027007316.1:0-2067 GCF_036934945.1 Oncorhynchus masou masou | reverse complement strand
CGGCATCCCCAGCCTGAAGTCACTGCAGGGCTAAGGACACCAGACAAACAAGAGCCTGACGTACGGCATCCCCAGCCTGAAGTCACTGCAGGGCTAAGGACACCAGACAAACAAGAGCCTGACGTACGGCATCCCCAGCCTGAAGTCACTGCAGGGCTAAGGACACCAGACAAACAAGAGCCTGACGTACGGCATCCACAGCCTGAAGTCACTGCAGGGCTAAGGACACCAGACAAACAAGAGCCTGACGTACGGCATCCCCAGCCTGAAGTCACTGCAGGGCTAAGGACACCAGACAAACAAGAGCCTGCCGTACGGCATCCACAGCCTGAAGTCACTGCAGGGCTAAGGACACCAGACAAACAAGAGCCTGACGTACGGCATCCCCAGCCTGAAGTCACTGCAGGGCTAAGGACACCAGACAAACAAGAGCCTGACGTACGGCATCCACAGCCTGAAGTCACTGCAGGGCTAAGGACACCAGACAAACAAGAGCCTGACGTACGGCATCCACAGCCTGAAGTCACTGCAGGGCTAAGGACACCAGACAAACAAGAGCCTGACGTACGGCATCCACAGCCTGAAGTCACTGCAGGGCTAAGGACACCAGACAAACAAGAGCCTGACGTACGGCATCCACAGCCTGAAGTCACTGCAGGGCTAAGGACACCAGACAAACAAGAGCCTGACGTACGGCATCCACAGCCTGAAGTCACTGCAGGGCTAAGGACACCAGACAAACAAGAGCCTGACGTACGGCATCCCCAGCCTGAAGTCACTGCAGGGCTAAGGACACCAGACAAACAAGAGCCTGACGTACGGCATCCACAGCCTGAAGTCACTGCAGGGCTAAGGACACCAGACAAACAAGAGCCTGACGTACGGCATCCACAGCCTGAAGTCACTGCAGGGCTAAGGACACCAGACAAACAAGAGCCTGACGTACGGCATCCACAGCCTGAAGTCACTGCAGGGCTAAGGACACCAGACAAACAAGAGCCTGACGTACAGCATCCACAGCCTGAAGTCACTGCAGGGCTAATGACACCAGACAAACAAGAAACCTGCCTGTACAGCATCCCAACCTGAAGTCACTGCAGAGCTAAAGGACACCAGACAAACAAGAAGCCTGCCTGTGCGGCATCCCAGCCTGAAGTCACTGCAGGGCTAATGACACCAGACAAACAAGAGCCTGACGTACGGCATCCACAGCCTGAAGTCACTGCAGGGCTAAGGACACCAGACAAACAAGAGCCTGACGTACGGCATCCCCAGCCTGAAGTCACTGCAGGGCTAAGGACACCAGACAAACAAGAGCCTGACGTACGGCATCCCCAGCCTGAAGTCACTGCAGGGCTAAGGACAATAGACAAACAAGCCTGACGTACGGCATCCCAGCCTGGAAGCTACTGCAGGGCTAAGGACACCAGACAAACAAGAGCCTGGACGTACGGCATCCCCAGCCCAGTCACTGCAGGGCTAGTTATCACCGCATGCCAAGAGCCTGCCTGCACGGCACCACAGCCCAGTCACTGCAGGGCTAAGGACACCAGACAATCAAGAGCCTGACGTACGGCATCCACAGCCTGAAGTCACTGCAGGGCTAAGGACACCAGACAAACAAGAGCCTGACGTACGGCATCCACAGCCTGAAGTCACTGCAGGGCTAAGGACACCAGACAAACAAGAGCCTGCCGTACGGCATCCCCAGCCTGAAGTCACTGCAGGGCTAAGGACACCAGACAAACAAGAGCCTGACGTACGGCATCCCCAGCCTGAAGTCACTGCAGGGCTAAGGACACCAGACAAACAAGAGCCTGACGTACGGCATCCACAGCCTGAAGTCACTGCAGGGCTAAGGACACCAGACAAACAAGAGCCTGACGTACGGCATCCACAGCCTGAAGTCACTGCAGGGCTAAGGACACCAGACAAACAAGAGCCTGCCTGTACGGCATCCACAGCCTGAAGTCACTGCAGGGCTAAGGACACCAGACAAACAAGAGCCTGACGTACGGCATCCCCAGCCTGAAGTCACTGCAGGGCTAAGGACACCAGACAAACAAG
>NW_027007315.1:0-118491 GCF_036934945.1 Oncorhynchus masou masou | reverse complement strand
GCTTCATTCGTTACGTATTGCTGATTATCACTTTTCACAATGACCCTAAATCGCGCGGCTTCACCAATGTTTCCCGGTGTCCATGTCCGGGCGTCAACACAGAACGCGTTACGTCGCCCGCGGTACAGCAGGATGTGCAGACAGAAACATATTTCTCTCAATCAGGTGGCGTGGCGTAAACTCGCAGTTCTTTCAACAACGCTGTCAAATCAAATCCTGGAGAACACCGGAGGATTCCAATCGCCTCTCTTGTTCTCAACTTTCATTTGCCGGTCTGCCTGGCAGAAAGCCATCATGCTCAGTCACAGCACTGGATAGGACAAATCTCCCGGCACCAATATTATCCAATCAGTTTGCCTACAGACAAGCCGTCAAAAAAATCCCCTCTTTGTCATTATTGTAATCCCCAGGACTCGTGTTCACTTAATCTAAACTACTTGCATAATAAATACAGAAATTATCCAGGATTAGGTTTACCATATAAAGCCCGGTTGCCTGTTTATCGTATAGTTTCTCGTCAGAGATCCCTTTGCAATTTGTCTCCATGGGAACAGAACGGGCCGGGTTTCTGGTTTGAACATGTAGCGCTACAGGATTTCAGACCGCAATACATCTAAGAATAATGTAACAATCATTGGCCATTTTTTGAAACTAACATAACCTATTACAAAATATGTTGCAATGGGTCTAGGCTAAATAATGATATTAACATTGCTGGATGACATTTGTCATAGCCTATCCTCGATGATGCAATGTACAATCAGTTGCGGTTCTAGCTTGTTTTGTTCCTGGGCTGGAAACCCCGACATTTGGAACAACACAAATAAAAATAATCATAACATTTAAAACTATATAAATATAAAAATATATACAAAATACGCCCCATAAATGTACAAAAAATAAGTAACAAAGTCAAATAGAAACAAATATATATAATCAAATTATTACACTATTCATTTACTACCTCAAATCAAATTTGATTTGTCACATACACATGGTTAGCAGATGTTAATGCGAGTGTAGCGAAATGCTTGTGCTTCAAGTTCCAAACTTTCAGTAATAACCAACAAGTAATCTAACTAACAATTCAAAACTACTGTCTTATACACAGTGTAAGGGGATGAAGAATATGTACATAAAGATATATGAATGAGTGATGGCACAGAGCAGGAATAGGCAAGGTACAGTAGATGGTATCGAGTACAGTATATACATATGAGATGAGCATGTAAACAAAGTGGCATAGTTAAAGTGGCTAGTGATACATGTATTACATAAGGATGCAGTAGATGATATAGAGTACAGTATATACATATACATATGAGATGAATAATGTAGGGTATGTAAACATTATATTAGATAGCATTGTTTAAAGTGGATAGTGATATATTTTACCTTGTCTGCCTTGGGACTATTCGATTCATACTGGCCCAACCACGAGCCTACTCTTATCAGCATACTATAGATGTTTTTATAGGAGCCATACATCTTTAGCACTGTCTCCCTCTTTCCTCTTTTCCCTGAACTGATGGCTTAGAACTTTCTTGTCCATTTATGTTGAATTGGCACTCGAGCATCAATATATTACCCATCCTCCAACACTGTCAACCAAGAGTCAAGACTACATTGCCATCCTCCAACACTGTCAACCAAGAGTCAAGACTACATTACCAATCCCCAACACTGTCAACCAAGAGTCAAGACTACATTACCCATCCCCCAACACTGTCAACCAAGAGTCAAGACTACATTACCCATCCTCCAACACTGTCAACCAAGAGTCAAGACTACATTACCCATCCTCCAACACTGTCAACCAAGAGTCAAGACTACATTACCCATCCTCCAACGCTGTCAACCAAGAGTCAAGACTACATTACCCATCCTCCAACGCTGTCAACCAAGAGTCAAGACTACATTACCCATCCCCCAACACTGTCAACAAGAGTCAAGACTACATTACCCATCCCCAACACTGTCAACAAGTAAAGACTACATTACCCATCCCCCAACACTGTCAACCAAGAGTCAAGACTAAACCAATTCACATTGGTGGTGTGCAGACTAGTTTATATTATTCTTAACGATTTTACCGCACAAACTAGGGAAAAAATGCAACAATATGTCTGTGAAACTATACATTCACAATATTATGAATGAATTGTGGTTTATTTGGTAGCATTTCGTAGTGTGACTGATTTTAATAATTGCATTAGTACTGTACAAAGTTAGAGGTGCGCTATTTGATAGATTCCCTGGCTCCCCTCTACCTCTGGCTTCCAGTGAGAGACCAGAGGTCAACCTACCTCCGCCCCTCCCATCTCCTCATCTTCTGAGTGGGAGACCTTCCCAGGCAGTAGCCTGCCGAGCTCACAAACTAGAATCAGGGCTCCCACTCCGACAAGGTTAGTGTCAAGACTGACCCACAGTCCCACACGGTGACATGATATCATTGACTTGACATGCAAATGAGCGATAGAAAACCGTTTGCAAATGTCACCATTCCTCATTTTCTGCAAGATGCCACCCTGGGCGGCTGCCCGTGTCACCCATACCCAAGTCCGCTACCGTTTACAATAATTAGGCCTCAATAAGCCATACCAAAAAATATATTAACCGAGTGATGCAAAATGCAACAATTTCAAAGATTTTACTGAGTTACTGTTCATATAAGGAAATCAGTCAATTTAAATAAATAAATTAGGCCTTAATCTGTGGATTTTACATGACTGGAAATACAGACAGATACGCATCTGTTGGTCACAGAACAAAAGGTCGGGGCTCAGAAAACCAGTCAGTATCTGATGAGACCATTGGCCTCATGCAGCACAACACATCTCATCTGTTGGTCACAGAACAAAAGGTCGGGCGTGGATCAGAAAACCAGTCAGTATCTGGTGAGACCATTGGCCTCATGCAGCACAACACATCTCATCTGTTGGTTTCAGAACAAAAAGGCGTGGATCAGAAAACCAGTCAGTATCTGGTGAGACCATTGGCCTCATGCAGCACAACACATCGCATCTGTTGGTCACAGAACAAAAGGTCGGGCGTGGATCAGAAAACCAGTCAGTATCTGGTGAGACCATTGGCCTCATGCAGCACAACACATCTCATCTGTTGGTCACAGAACAAAAGGTCGGGGCGTGGATCAGAAAACCAGTCAGTATCTGGTGAGACCATTGGCCTCATGCAGCACAACACATCTCATCTGTTGGTCACAGAACAAAAGGTCGGGGCGTGGATCAGAAAACCAGTCAGTATCTGGTGAGACCATTGGCCTCATGCAGCCCAACACATCTCATCTGTTGGTCACAGAACAAAAGGTCGGGCGTGGATCAGAAAACCAGTCAGTATCTGGTGAGACCATTGGCCTCATGCAGCCTAACACATCTCATCTGTTGGTCACAGAACAAAAGGTCGGGGCGTGGATCAGAAAACCAGTCAGTATCTGGTGAGACCATTGGCCTCATGCAGCACAACACATCTCATCTGTTGGTCACAGAACAAAAGGTCGGGGCATGGATCAGAAAACCAGTCAGTATCTGGTGAGACCATTGGCCTCATGCAGCACAACACATCTCATCTGTTGGTCACAGAACAAAGGTCGGGGATCAGAAAACCAGTCAGTATCTGGTGAGACCATTGGCCTCATGCAGCACAACACATCTCATCTGTTGGTCACAGAACAAAAGGTCGGGCGTGGATCAGAAAACCAGTCCGTATCTGGTGAGACCATTGGCCTCATGCAGCACAACACATCTCATCTGTTGGTCACAGAACAAAAGGTCGGGCGTGGATCAGAGAACCAGTCAGTATCTGGTGAGACCATTGGCCTCATGCAGCACAACACATCTCATTTGAATAGAGTTGATCAGGCTGTTGATTGTGGCCTGTGAAATGTTGTCCCACTCCTCTTCGATGGTTGTGAGAATATGTTGGTTATTGGTTGGAACTGGAACATCCTGTCCTACATGCCTATCCCGAACATCCCAAACATGCTCAATGGGTATGTCACCCTGGTGAGTAAGCAGGCAATGGAACAACTGGGACAGTTTACCCTTCCAGGAATTGTGTACAGATCCTTGCGACATGAGGCCGTGCATTATCATGCTGAAACACGAGGTGATGGCGGAGGCTGACTGGCACGACAATGGGCCTCAGGATGTGGTCACGGTATCTCTGTGCATTCAACGTGCCATCGATAAAATGCAATCGTGTTCGTTATCCGTAGCTTATGTCTGCCCATACCATAACCCCACCACCACGGGACCTCTATTCACAACGTTGACATCAGCAAACCACTCACCCACACGATGCCATTCACGTGGTCTGCGGTTGTGAGGCTGGTTGGACGCACTGCCAAATTCTCTAAAACTATGTTGGAGGCAGCTTATGGTGGAGTAATTAACAACAGCTCTGGTGGAGTAATTAACAACAGCTCTGGTGGAGTAATTAACAACAGCTTATGGTGGAGTAATTAACAACAGCTCTGGTGGAGTAATTAACAACAGCTCTGGTGGAGTAATTAACAACAGCTCTGGTGGAGTAATTAACAACAGCTCTGGTGGAGTAATTAACAACAGCTTATGGTGGAGTAATTAACAACAGCTCTGGTGGAGTAATTAACAACAGCTCTGGTGGAGTAATTAACAACAGCTCTGGTGGAGTAATTAACAACAGCTCTGGTGGAGTAATTAACAACAGCTCTGGTGGAGTAATTAACAACAGCTCTGGTGGAGTAATTAACAACAGCTCTGGTGGAGTAATTAACAACAGCTCTGGTGGAGTAATTAACAACAGCTCTGGTGGAGTAATTAACAACAGCTCTGGTGGAGTAATTAACAACAGCTCTGGTGGAGTAATTAACAACAGCTCTGGTGGAGTAATTAACAACAGCTCTGGTGGAGTAATTAACAACAGCTCTGGTGGAGTAATTAACAACAGCTCTGGTGGAGTAATTAACAACAGCTCTGGTGGACATCCCAGAAGTCAACATGCCAATTGTACTCTCCTCAAAACTCTGTGGCATTGTGTTGTGTGGCAAAACTGCACATTTTATGATTATTATTCCTTTATTTCAACAAGGAACACAGACAGACCTCTTTTACAGCTGGGCCCTGCGTATACATGTTTACACATACAGTTTAGGTACAATGATTAATAAACTACACAAGACAAACAAAACCATCACAGATAATACAATATATATATATATATATATATATATATATATATATATATACAACAACAGATTTCATTTCCACACAGGTTATTCTACAGCACAAGGACAGTTACAAGCAACACAAAAATAAAAATGCTCCAATAAATATTTAAAATGGGAAACAGGGGGACAAGAGTCTCAGGTTGAAGTTTAGTCTGCAGGCTATTCCACAGGCAAGGAGAGTAACATGAAACAGGGGGACAAGAGTCTCAGGTTGAAGTTTAGTCTGCAGGCTATTCCACAGGCAAGGAGAGTAACAGGAGAAGGCAGCCAAGAGTCTCAGGTTGAAGTTTAGTCTGCAGGCTATTCCACAGGCAAGGAGAGCAACAGGAAAAGGCAGCCAAGAGTCTCAGGTTGAAGTTTAGTCTGCAGGCTATTCCATAGGCAAGGAGAGTAACAGGAAAAGGCAGCCAAGAGTCTCAGGTTGAAGTTTAGTCTGCAGGCTATTCCACAGGCAAGGAGAGCAACAGGAAAAGGCAGCCAAGAGTCTCAGGTTGAAGTTTAGTCTGCAGGCTATTCCACAGGCAAGGAGAGTAACAGGAAATGGCAGCCAAGAGTCTCAGGTTGAAGTTTAGTCTGCAGTCTATTCCACAGGCAAGGAGAGTAACAGGACAAGGCAGCCAAGAGTCTCAGGTTGAAGTTTAGTCTGCAGGCTATTCCACAGGCAAGGAGAGTAACAGGAAATGGCAGCCAAGAGTCTCAGGTTGAAGTTTAGTCTGCAGTCTATTCCACAGGCAAGGAGAGTAACAGGAAATGGCAGCCAAGAGTCTCAGGTTGAAGTTTAGTCTGCAGGCTATTCCACAGGCAAGGAGAGTAACAGGAAATGGCAGCCAAGAGTCCCAGGTTGAAGTTTAGTCTGCAGGCTCTTCCACAGGCAAGGAGAGTAACAGGAAAAGGCAGCCATACCCAACTCTGTGGAAATCACATGAGCCTCAAGTGTAATCCAATGCTTGAGACCTGGTGTTAGGAATTCTAATTCTAATATTGATGAGTGATGATAAATAAGAAGGTAGTTTATTCAGAAGTGCTTTATAGACAAACACAAGAGCACGTTGTTCTCGTCTCACGGACAGCGAAGTCCAACCCACATTTTGATATAAAACACAGCGGTGAGTTCTGTAGCCAGCACCCGTAACAAACCCCTAATAAACCTAAGTGCGCAACGATAAGTAGCATCCAGCGATTTAAGTGTTGATGCCGTAGCATGTAGATAATATCCCCATCATCTATAACAGACATACAAGTAGCTTGCACAATTAGTCTTCTATTTGCAGAGGACAAGCATGTCCTGTTTCTATAGAGGAAGCCCAGCTTGATTTTTAGCCGTTTACAAAGTTCATCAATATGCATTTTAATAGACAGTTCATCATCCAATCATATCCCTAAGTGTTTATGTGCAGAGACCTGATTCATTTTAGAGGCCTTTTATTGTCCCCAGCACCTGTGTAATGATCATGCTGTTTTAATCAGCTTCTTGATATGCCACACCTGACAGGTGGATGGATTATCTTGGCAAAGGACAAATTCTCACCAACAGGGATTTGAAAATAAATGTGTGCACAACATTTTAGAGAAATAAGCTTTTTTTTGAGTTTATGGAAAAATTCTGGGATATTTTATTTCAGCTCTTGAAACATGGGAACCAACACTTTACATGTTACGTTTATGTTTTAGTTCAGTGTAGAATAAAACAGCTACCAGCTGACTTTTCCTGCGCTGCTGCCAGAAAGAACAGACGTCCTGAACTTTCCATCAGACTCCGTGTTGTGACACATCTCAGAGGAATTCACAGCTTTAGTTGACAGTAGGTATCATTTCCCATTGTTCTGATGCCTATTCAATCTGTCCTTGCGACCTTGGGGGTTCAAGTGGGCAGGAAGCAGAGAGTAAACCTTCCACACGGTTCCACTCTGAAACAATGGAGACGCCTTGAGGTATCGCTTTCCTGCAGTCGAATGACCAAATCGCCCTCTAGTGGCCTCATGGGTGGAATTTGATTGTTTTTCACAATTTAATAATTAACACGTCTTTATTTATCATGTGTGATCCAGTAGTCTCACTTGTTGCTGAGAGCAGTATACACTCAGGTGACTGTAGTGTCATGGCAACCACTCACACAACGTCATGTGTAATCCAGTAGTCTCACTTGTTGCTGAGAGCAGTCTACCCTCAGGTGACTGTAGTGTCATGGCAACCACTCACACAACGTCATGTGTAATCCAGTAGTCTCACTTGTTGCTGAGAGCAGTATACACTCAGGTGACTGTAGTGTCATGGCAACCACTCACACAACGTCATGTGTAATCCAGTAGTCTCACTTGTTGCTGAGAGCAGTATACACTCAGGTGACTGTAGTGTCATGGCAACCACTCACACAACGTCATGTGTAATCCAGTAGTCTCACTTGTTGCTGAGAGCAGTCTACCCTCAGGTGACTGTAGTGTCATGGCAACCACTCACACAACGTCATGTGTAATCCAGTAGTCTCACTTGTTGCTGAGAGCAGTATACACTCAGGTGACTGTAGTGTCATGGCAACCACTCACACAACGTCATGTGTAATCCAGTAGTCTCACTTGTTGCTGAGAGCAGTATACACTCAGGTGACTGTAGTGTCATGGCAACCACTCACACAACGTCATGTGTAATCCAGTAGTCTCACTTGTTGCTGAGAGCAGTATACACTCAGGTGACTGTAGTGTCATGGCAACCACTCACACAACGTCATGTCTAATCCAGTAGTCTCACTTGTTGCTGAGAGCAGTATACACTCAGGTGACTGTAGTGTCATGGCAACCACTCACACAACGTCATGTGTAATCCAGTAGTCTCACTTGTTGCTGAGAGCAGTATACACTCAGGTGACTGTAGTGTCATGGCAACCACTCACACAACGTCATGTGTAATCCAGTAGTCTCACTTGTTGCTGAGAGCAGTATACACTCAGGTGACTGTAGTGTCATGGCAACCACTCACACAACGTCATGTGTAATCCAGTAGTCTCACTTGTTGCTGAGAGCAGTCTACACTCAGGTGACTGTAGTGTCATGGCAACCACTCACACAACGTCATGTGTAATCCAGTAGTCTCACTTGTTGCTGAGAGCAGTCTACACTCAGGTGACTGTAGTGTCATGGCAACGACTCGCACAACGTCATGTGTAATCCAGTAGTCTCACTTGTTGCTGAGAGCAGTATACACTCAGGTGACTGTAGTGTCATGGCAACCACTCACACAACGTCATGTGTAATCCAGTAGTCTCACTTGTTGCTGAGAGCAGTATACTCTCAGGTGACTGTAGTGTCATGGCAACCACTCACACAACGTCATGTGTAATCCAGTAGTCTCACTTGTTGCTGAGAGCAGTATACACTCAGGTGACTGTAGTGTCATGGCAACCACTCACACAACGTCATGTGTAATCCAGTAGTCTCTGCATAGACCTATAATATAAAGGAGCGGTAGTTCATTTCAAGAGTTGATGAAATCCTTGTTTTTCTTTCTAGGCCAGTGATATGGGGGCGGCAGGGTAGCCTAGTGGTTAGAGCATTGGACCAGTAACCAAAATGTTTCATGTTCAAATCCCCAAGCTGACAAGGTACAAATCTGTCGTTCTGCCCCTGAACAGGCAGTTAACCCACTGTTCCTAGGCTGTCATTGAAAATAAGAGTTGGTTCTTAACTGACTTGCCTAGTTAAATAAAGGTAAAAAATAAAATAGGCCTACCATGTTATTGTAAAACCTCTTCATAGGCTCACCCCACATACTGAGGACCAGAGAATCAAACATTTCACCAGGATATTTTTGACAAGGGGACTGTTTTTTATTAGTCAACACAGCTCCACCCTGTTCACTTCCCATCAAGCACAGGGATGACATCAGCTACTCAGCTACATTTCCGTGGAAATGAGTGGGTTTACATTCAAGTCTACCTGTCCGTCAGGTACATGTTTTGTCTTTGCAGACAGGTCTGTGTAAACTGAGGCAGATGCTGGCTAACCAAAGAAGTAACCCAAGTAATCTGTTTACGTTACTAATTTACTAATAACTGAGTTACTAATTACTTTGTCATTTAATCTGATTACAAATCTGAAGTAATCAGCCCAAACCCGTTGACCACATCCCATCAGGCCCATGTGGACTCTGAGAGGGGGTGTTTTGTCTAGTCTACCTTTGGCAGACCTTGAGCTACTCAGCTACCACTTATTGTCTTGGCTGATCTGTTCAGGATTCAGGATACAGTCTGTGGGGTCCCACCCTGGCCTCCGCATTACTGGCAGTAGTGAAGGAAAACTACTATAGTTGAACATCACCTTTTGACTCTTCTGGGTGTTTCCTCTTCTTATTGTCTTCACCATAAATACTTTTTTTTTGATTTGAAACAAACACAGGAATCAAGAGAATCACAACCCTCAGATCATTTAGATCAGGGGTCACCAACCTTTTCTGGAATCAAGATCACTTTGAGTCAAAATGCAAGCTGAGATCTAACACTCAGATAAAAAAAAAAAAAAAAACAAGACAAAAAAAAATCAAGTTTCTGCAACATTAACCTATTCAAAACAGTTCTGGTAGCAACGAGGTTTGTGCAGTAGGCTTTAGGCCCAATGCAGTAGGCTTTAGGCCCAATGCAGTAGGCTTTAGGCCCAATGCAGTAGGCTTTAGGCCCAATACAGTAGGCTTTAGGCCCAATGCAGTAGGCTTTAGGCCCAATACAGTAGGCTTTAGGCCCAACACAGTAGGCTTTAGGCCCAATGCAGTAGGCTTTAAGCCCAATGCAGTAGGCTTTAGGCCCAATGCAGTAGGCTTTAGGCCCAACACAGTAGGCTTTAGGCCCAATGCAGTAGGCTTTAGGCCCAACACAGTAGGCTTTAGGCCCAACGCAGTGAGCTTTAGGCCCAACACAGTAGGCTTTAGGCCCAACGCAGTAGCTTTAGGCCCAACACAGTAGGCTTTAGGCCCAATGCAGTAGGCTTTAGGCCCAACACAGTAGAGCTTTAGGCCCAATACAGTAGGCTTTAAGCCCAATACAGTAGGCTTTAGGCCCAACACAGTAGGCTTTAGGCCCAATACAGTAGGCTTTAGGCCCAATACAGTAGACTTTAGGCCCAATACAGTAGACTTTAGGCCCAATACAGTAGGCTTTAAGCCCAATACAGTAGGCTTTAGGGCCAATGCAGTAGACTTTAGGCCCAATACAGTAGGCTTTAGGCCCAACACAGTAGGCTTTAGGCCCAATGCAGTAGGCTTTAAGCCCAATGCAGTAGGCTTTAGGCCCAATGCAGTAGGCTTTGGGCCCAACACAGTAGGCTTTAGGCCCAATGCAGTAGGCTTTAGGCCCAACACAGTAGGCTTTAGGCCCAACGCAGTGAGCTTTAGGCCCAACACAGTGAGCTTTAGGCCCAACGCAGTGAGCTTTAGGCCCAACACAGTAGGCTTTAGGCCCAATGCAGTAGGCTTTAGGCCCAACACAGTAGGCTTTAGGCCCAATACAGTAGGCTTTAAGCCCAATACAGTAGGCTTTAGGCCCAACACAGTAGGCTTTAGGCCCAATACAGTAGGCTTTAGGCCCAATACAGTAGACTTTAGGCCCAATACAGTAGACTTTAGGCCCAATACAGTAGACTTTAGGCCCAATGCAGTAGACTTTAGGCCCAATGCAGTAGACTTTAGGCCCAATACAGTAGGCTTTAGGCCCAATGCAGTAGACTTTAGGCCCAATGCAGTAGACTTTAGGCCCAATACAGTAGGCTTTAGGGCCAATGCAGTAGGCTTTAGGCCCAATACAGTAGGCTTTAGGCCCAATGCAGTAGGCTTTAGGCCCAACACAGTAGGCTTTAGGCCCAATACAGTAGGCTTTAGGCCCAATGCAGTAGGCTTTAGGCCCAACACAGTAGGCTTTAGGCCCAATACAGTAGGCTTTAGGCCCAATGCAGTAGGCTTTAGGCCCAACACAGTAGGCTTTAGGCTTTAGGCTCAATACATTATCACTGCATATTGGCTATGCTTGAATTGCCCTGTTAATGTTGTTCTTCTCAGACCATTTTGAAATTACATTTCAACATTTTAAGTATATGATCACACGGGTAATAAATCGTTTGTTGTATTGTGAGGCACAGCTGAATGAGCATAATCATGTGTTTTATTTTTATTTGACTGGACTGATGGCCTGCATCTGATTGTCAGTCTGAGGGGAGGGAGAGAGCAGCGAGAGCCTGCCTGTCACCAGACTAACCAACCCTCCCCTACTGTCCGAATACCCATAACAGTCTACTAATGCCACTTTCAAGACAACTGGGAACTCAGAAATGTCTGTCTTCCGACTTCAGTGCGTTCATGACAAAAAATAAAACGAGCTCTGACTGTGAAAATCGTTTTGAACAGTCGTCCAACTCAGAATTCCGTGTCGGATACCCTGGCACCTTTCTAGAACTCTGATTTTACTACCTGAAGACCACTGACGTCATCATTTGACCTATTTTTTTTATATAGAGTTCCCAGTTGTCTTGAAAGCACCATAAATAGTATGCGATCTCTCAATGATTTTCGAGGCCAGAATAATGAAGATTTAAATTATGTGTGGTTACACTTTATTAATATCAAGACATAAAGCGTGCCTGGCTACCTACATGTGGTCACGCAGATCAGATCACAATGTGTTTTTTTAATCGTCTACACCTGTCTAAAAATGTGGGCACAATCAGAATGTGGACAAGATCAGGGCAAAGGGAGCATGTTAGCATGCATCAGAAGGCACAGCACAGTAACTCTCTCCAGGACCAGTTTCAGAGAACACCTATGACTCGCTGTTAATAGTGTAACACCTGGAAGGACAAGGGATTCACTAGAATCATATTTAGTGGGTTTTATTGCAGGGCTTTATTGACTTGACACTATTGTGCATCATGTTGTGTGCAGAAGAGGCCTTGGCCTCCTGGGATGGTTCGATGACAAGACCATCATGGAAAGAGTTGTTCAGCTGTAGAGACACAACAACACAGTAATTCATTATGTCTGGTCCTCCATCATGTTGTTCAGCTGTAGAGACACAACAACACAGTAATTCATTATGCCTGGTCCTCCATCATGTTGTTCAGCTGTAGAGACACAACAACACAGTAATTCATTATGCCTGGTCCTCCATCATGTTGTTCAGCTGTAGAGACACAACAACACAGTAATTCATTATGCCTGGTCCTCCATCATGTTGTTCAGCTGTAGAGACACAACAACACAGTAATTCATTATGCCTGGTCCTCCATCATGTTGTTCAGCTGTAGAGACACAACAACACAGTAATTCATTATGCCTGGTCCTCCATCATGTTGTTCAGCTGTAGAGACACAACAACACAGTAATTCATTATGCCTGGTCCTCCATCATGTTGTTCAGCTGTAGAGACACAACAACACAGTAATTCATTATGCCTGGTCCTCCATCATGTTGTTCAGCTGTAGAGACACAACAACACAGTAATTCATTATGCCTGGTCCTCCATCATGTTGTTCAGCTGTAGAGACACAACAACACAGTAATTCATTATGCCTGGTCCTCCATCATGTTGTTCAGCTGTAGAGACACAACAACACAGTAATTCATTATGCCTGGTCCTAGTTGCCATAGTTACAGTAGGGATTTAACATTTGACACAAAAGGGGAAAAACACAAGGCCCATTTTAATGAGGATACAAGTATCCTGTTTCAGGTGAGCTCTACCTTTCTCTGTGAAAATCACATGGAATGTTCTGAAGGCCCTGAAATCATAGCCTCATACCAGACTTGGGTAAAGGTCACAGCATTGTAAGTATTTGAGGTGAACTTGATTTCCACTGATCGTTACACCTTTGGGACTATTCCATTCCATTTCAACAACAACTTGAAGTTGTGGTAATAAATCATGATGTGGTATCCCAGATCTGTCATCATTGGGTTTAATCAGGTGCCGTAGTACAGGAAGTGTTCTGGATGTCTTTCTACACTGAGGACAGTCATAGTCTCCTGAAGGAGCAGGTCTCTCCCAGTATCTGTTGATGCACTGTCTGCAGAACCTGTGTCCACAGGAGATAGAGACTGGATCCCTCAGCACCTACTATAAAGAGTCACACACACCATGGGAGACCCACACTTCCTTGATCAAACATATACTTACTAGTTTGTAACAGGCTCATAAAGATCTACAGTTTTGACACATGAGTGACACATGATAACTCCATCAAACACCCATCTAATAATAACACAAGTTGCCCCTTACTTCAGTATTCAGCCTCTGTTCTGTCTTTTACATTACTGTTCTGAAATACAATACTGTACTGTCCATTTCAAAAATAACTTGCAGTTGTGATAAGAATAAATCATGATGTGACCGTGACACTGACTCCACCTAGTGGAGTTCTATTGGGGTGACTTTCAGTTTCGGACTAACATTTAACATCTTTTACTGTCCTCTCCAGTTTAGTTTATAGAATATCCTGCTCTGTTCTCTCTCCAGTTTAGTTTATAGAATATCCTGGTCTGTCCTCTCTCCAGTTTAGTTAATACAATATCCTGCTCTCTCCAGTTTAGTTAATAGAATATCCTGCTCTCTCAGTTTAGTTTATAGAATATCCTGGTCTGTCCTCTCCAGTTTAGTTAATACAATATCCTGCTCTGTTCTCTCTCCAGTTTAGTTTATAGAATATCCTGGTCTGTCCTCTCTCCAGTTTAGTTAATACAATATCCTGCTCTGTTCTCTCTCCAGTTTAGTTTATAGAATATCCTGGTCTGTCCTCTCCAGTTTAGTTTATAGAATATCCTGCTCTGTTCTCTCTCCAGTGTAGTTTATAGAATATCCTGGTCTGTCCTCTCTCCAGCTCTGTTCTCTCTCCAGTTTAGTTTATAGAATATGCAGCTCTGTTCTCTTTGAGAGTCAGAAGCAGGAAGTGGTGGATGCTGAAGAGGTTCAAGAGGATTCTGAGATCAGAAATCCCACAAGGCTTTGAGAGTCAGAAGCAGGATAAGGGGGCTCTGAAATATGAGAAGCATGGATGCTGAAGAAGATGAGAAGCAGGAGAGCAGTGCCAGAGAGGGGGCTCTGAAGATCACACTGCACATCCTGAGGAAAATGAACCAGAAGGAGCTTGCTGACACACTGGAGAAAAGTAAGAGCTGTCTGTCTAATGTTGAATGCTGTTTTATAACGTTTAAAAGCTGTGGCTAAAGTAGCCGTGTAACTCAATGATATTGTAGCAGCCTGAACACATTTAATCACACCAGTCACAATAGTGAGAGAAAAACAGTTGATACTTTACAGGCTCTAGAGAAGTTAAAGTTGTACTTATCAGCAAACAAGTAATATATTCTGCATTATGAAGGTGTGATTCAAAGAGGTTTCATATGATTTCTCAGAATGGTCACAACAGGGCCGGATACGACGGTTGGTTTACTGCCTCAATGTTAGGTCCCTTAATACAAGGTTTGGTTTCATGTCTCTATGTTAGGTGTGTCATAATCTCTGAGTTGGAACCCAACCAAATCTCATGCTAGATACCTATGTGTTTTAGCTAGCGAACTCAATGTGATCCTGTGGGCAGAGTTGGCTGGATAAAAATAAAGAATCTGCATATGGCCGTGGGTCTCTGGCTCAGGATGTTAACTAGTGGAAGCTAGCAGATTCAGCCCTGTCCCAATATACAGAACATAACCAAGTCTGTCACAAAATATTAGGAGAGTCAACTTGGAAAACATGAATGATACTCAACAGCTGTCTAAAACTAACCGTGTGTGTCTCTCTCTCTCTCTCTCTCTCTCTCTCTCTCTCTATATATATATATATATCTACACGGTAATGAGTCCGGATGGGGAAGAGGATGCTGCGTTTGGCTTTGTCTACATCCTGGCCTGGGTGTCCTTCCCTCTGTGTCTGGTCAGTGGTCTCATCTACATCGTACTGAGGAAGAGGAATGAGAGAGGGAGGAAGGCTGAGGACCTCACACCACCACCAGGAAGAGGAATGAGAGAGAATGAGAAGAGGGAGGGAAGGCTGAGGTTAAGACCTCACACCACCACCAGGAAGAGGGAATGAGAGAGGGAGGAGGCTGAGGTTAAGACCTCACACCACCACCAGGAAGAGGGAATGAGAGAGGGAGGGAGGCTGAGGTGAGACCTCACACCACCACCAGGAAGAGGGAATGAGAGAGGGAGGAAGGCTGAGGTTAGACCTCACACCACCACCAGGAAGAGGGAATGAGAGAGGAGGAGGCTGAGGTTAAGACCTCACACCACCACCAGGAAGAGGGAATGAGAGAGGGAGGAGGCTGAGGTTAAGACCTCACACCACCACCAGGAAGAGGGAATGAGAGAGGGAGGAGGCTGAGGTTAAGAGGAAGAGGGAATGAGGGGAGGCTGAGGTTAAGACCTCACACCACCACCAGGAAGAGGGAATGAGAGGGGAGGGAGGCTGAGGTTAAGACCTTGAAGAGGAGGCTGAGGTTAAGACCTCACACCACCACCAGGAAGAGGGAATGAGAGAGGGAGGGAGGCTGAGGTTAAGACCTCACACCACCACCAGGAAGAGGGAATGAGAGAGGGAGGGAGGCTGAGGTTAAGACCTCACACCACCACCAGGAAGAGGGAATGGAGGGGAGGCTGAATGAGAGAGAGGAGGGAGGCTGAGGTTAAGACCTCACACCACCACCAGGAAGAGGGAATGAGAGAGGGGAGGAGGCTGAGGTTAAGACCTCACACCACCACCAGGAAGAGGGAATGAGAGAGGGAGGGAGGCTGAGGTTAAGACCTCACACCACCACCAGGAAGAGGGAATGAGAGAGGGAGGGAGGCTGAGGTTAAGACCTCACACCACCACCAGGAAGAGGGAATGAGAGAGGAGGGAGGCTGAGGTTAAGACCTCACACCACCACCAGGAAGAGGGAATGAGAGAGGGAGGGAGGCTGAGGTTAAGACCTCACACCACCACCAGGAAGAGGGAATGAGAGAGGGAGGGAGGCTGAGGTTAAGACCTCACACCACCACCACCAGCAGAACACAGCGCTGTGCCCCAGTCAATTGTCCAACAAGCTTTTCTCTGCCCTTAACCTTGTTCTGAACACCTTCAAAACAAAGGTCTTGTGGTTTGGTAAGAAGAATGCCCCTCTCCCCACAGGTGTGATTACTACCTCTGAGGGTTTAGAGCTTGAGGTAGTCACCTCATACTAGTACTTGGGCGTATTGATAGACAGTAAACTGTCCTCTCAGCACATATCAAAGCTGTAGGCTAAAGTTAAATCTAGACTTGGTTTCCTCTATCGTAATCGCTCCTCTTTCACCCCAGCTGCCAAACTAACCCTGATTCAGATGACCACCCTACCCATGCTAGATTACAGAGACATAATTTATAGATCGGCAGGTAAGGGTGCTCTCGAGCGACTAGATGTTCTTTACCATTCTGCCATCAGATTTGCCACCAATGCTCCATATAGGACACATCACTGCACTCTATACTCCTCTGTAAACTGGTCATCTCTGTATACACGTCGCAAGACCCACTGGTTGATGCTTATTTATAAAACCCTCTTAGGCCTCACTCCCCCCAGTCTGAGATATCTACTGGAGCCCTCATCCTCCACATACAACACCTGTTCTGCCAGTCACATTCTGCTAAAGGTCCCCAAAGCACACACATCCCTGGGTCGCTCGGCTTTTCAGTTCGCTGCAGCTAACGACTGGAACGAGCTGCAACAAACACTCAAACTGGACAGTTTTATCTCCATCTCTTCATTCAAAGACTCAGTCATGGACACTCTTACTGACAGTTGTGGCTGCTTTGTGTGATATATTGTTGTCTCTACCTTCTTGCCCTTTGTGCTGTTGTCTGTGCCCAATAATGTTTGTAACCTGTTGTGTTGCTACCATGTTGTTGTCATGTTGTGTTGCTACCATGCTGCGTTGTCATGTGGTGCTGCCTTGTTATGTTGTTGTCTTAGTTCTCTCTTCATGTAGTGTTGTGTTGTCTCTCTTGTCGTGATGTGTGTTTTGTCCTATATTTTTTATTTATTTATATTTTTAAACCCAGGAGGCCTTTTGCCTTTTGGTAGGCCGTCATTGTAAATAAGAATTTGTTCTTAACTGAATTGCCTGGTTAAATACAATTTAAATAAACATGTCAGGAAGTACACTGACATTCCAGTTGTCTTCAATGCTTCTTAATGAGGTTTACCTTCTGAATTGATTGAAATTGAAATGGAATTGACCACAACCATGTTGTGCCCACTGACCACCAGAGACGCCTGCTAAGGGGAGGGTGAACGGATCACAATAAGGGCTAGAATGAAGTGAATGGAATTGTATGTATGTGTTTGATACCATTCTGTTCATTTTATTCCAGCCATTATTATGAGCCTGTCCTCCATGCCACCAGCCACCACTGCTGACCACAGACCAGAAACCAGACAGTCTAACTGGACACCCACAGATAGTCTGGTCCCAGATCTGTGTTTGCTTTAGAGAACTCCTTTAGATATACATGGCATGACAATGACAGTCAGAGGAGTTGAACAGATCTGAATCAGGACACTAAGAGTTGGTTTAGACAGATCTGAATCAGGAAACTAAGAGTTGGTTTAAACAGATCTGAATCAGGAAACTAAGAGTTGGTTTAAACAGATCTGAATCAGGACACTAAGAGTTGGTTTAGAACAGATCTGAACCAGGACACTAAGAGTTGGTTTGAACAGATCTGAATCAGGACACTAGGAGTTTGTTTAACAGATCTGAATCAGGAAACTAAGAGTTGGTTTAAACAGATCTGAATCAGGAAACTAAGAGTTGGTTTAACAGATCTGAATCAGGAAACTAAGAGTTGGTTTGAACAGATCTGAATCAGGAAACTAAGAGTTGGTTTGAACAGATCTGAATCAGGAAACTAAGAGTTGGTTTAAACAGATCTGAATCAGGAAACTAAGAGTTGGTTTGAATCAGATCTGACAGGACTAAGAGTTGGTTTAAACAGATCTGAATCAGGACACTAAGAGTTGGTTTGAACAGACACTAAGAGTTGGTTTAAACAGATCTGAATCAGGAAACTAAGAGTTGGTTTAAACAGATCTGAATCAGGAAACTAAGAGTTGGTTTGAACAGATCTGAATCAGGAAACTAAGAGTTGGTTTGAACAGATCTGAATCAGGACACTAAAAGTTGGTTTGAACAATCTGAATCAGGAAACTAAGAGTTGGTTTAAACAGATCTGAATCAGGTTTGGTTTGAACAGATCTGAATCAGGAAACTAAGAGTTGTTTTGAACAGATCTGAATCAGGACACTAAGAGTTGGTTTAAACAGATCTGAATCAGGAAACTAAGAGTTGGTTTGAACAGATCTGAATCAGGACACTAAGAGTTGGTTTAGACAGATCTGAATAAGGAAACTAAGAGTTGGTTTGAACAGATCTGAATCAGGAAACTAAGAGTTGGTTTAAACAGATCTGAATCAGGAACTAAGAGTTGGTTTAGACAGATCTGAATCAGGGTCTGAATCAGGAAACTAAGAGTTGGTTTGAACAGATCTGAATCAGGAAACTAAGAGTTGGTTTGAACAGATCTGAATCAGGAAACTAAGAGTTGGTTTGAACAGATCTGAATCAGGACACTAAGAGTTGGTTTAAACAGATCTGAATCAGGACACTAAGAGTTGGTTTAAACAGATCTGAATCAGGACACTAAGAGTTGGTTTAAACAGATCTGAATCAGGAAACTAAGAGTTGTTTTAAACAGATCTGAATCAGGACACTAAGAGTTGGTTTAAACAGATCTGAATCAGGACACTAAGAGTTGGTTTAGACAGATCTGAATCAGGAAACTAAGAGTTGGTTTGAACAGATCTGAATCAGGACACTAAGAGTTGGTTTAGACAGATCTGAATCAGGAAACTAAGAGTTGGTTTGAACAGATCTGAATCAGGACACTAATTGATTTAGACAGATCTGAATCAGGAAACTAAGAGTTGGTTTAAACAGATCTTGAGGGTGTCTTGATGTCAAGAGTGTCAATAATTTGGGACCCCACTGTATACTTCAAAGTTGGAGATATGGTGAACCTGGATCATCATAATGATTCTACATGTTATAGTATGAACCTGGATCATCATAATGATTCTACATGTTATAGTATGAACCTGGATCATCATAATGATTCTACATGTTATAGTATGAACCTGGATCATCATAATGATTCTACATGTTATAGTATGAACCTGGATCCATCATAATGATTCTACATGTTATAGTATGAACCTGGATCATCATAATGATTCTACATGTTATAGTATGCCATGGTGTTTACTGGCCAAAGGTTAAACTACTGTTATGGTTATGATATACTATGGTGTTGTGTCACTAGACTTTGACCAGATATTATTGCAACCAAAGATCAACTGTACATAGAACATAGATACAGAGACACTTGACATCAGGAAGGTGCTCTCTCAGCACAACGGAAAATATCTCAATGACTTGACATGTTCTGGTTGTGAATTCAGCTACAAGGTAAGACTCTTCCCAGGGATTATTATAAAATGTGTAGAGACATTAAATGTATGGTGTTATTTTAGTATAGTGAATGACAGTTAAACACTCAGATCTGACAGTCCATTTCAACTGGGACAGCTACGTGACAGTTGAATCATACAAAATGGTGCTAACTGGGCGTAGGCAAATCAAATTTAAAAAACATATTGTTTGTATATCGTATTATAGGATGCGTATATTGTGGTTATTTTACAATTTGTAAAAATGTTAATTATCATAGTTCTAAATCCTCTTTCAGAATATCAAAACATTTGTTATTTTTTAAAATTAGAATGAGCTCCTGCTTCTTGTGTAATTTGGTATGAAACCACAAATACCTTTCTTAACATTGCTATTATGAATTAAATTCAATAATATCATAAGAATAGCATAGCTGTTGAACAAAGCAGCACACTAGAATGAGTGAAATTATTAAAAGACAAAGTGAGAATTTATTATTATTATTATTATTATTATTATTATTATATTGTTATAATCAATAGTTCCACTACATGGAGAAGAGGTGAAACATATCAGTCACCACTACATGTTCATGTGATGCATTAAATCACCTGACTGTTTGGATGTGTCTGTCAGTAAATGTTTTATTTCTAAGAGATAATGAATAAAAGAGAATAGTTTAACTTCAATAATTATTTGTCACTGTGTTAACCACAACCAACATGTTGGATCTCTGTTTAGGGGTCAGTGCTTTGAAATGAGTCTCTCTGGGAAGAGAGAGGAGGGGGCCCTGTCTCTAAAATGAGTCTCTCTAGGGAGAATGTCTCTAAAATGAGTCTCTATGGGGAGAGAGAGGGAGGGGGGCCTCCTCTATGGGGAGAGAGAGGAGGGGGGCCCTGCCTCTAAAATGAGTCTCTCTGGGGAACATGACACCAAAGCCAAGAGGTGAGATGACAGTGTCATTTAAGAACTTTATTTCTAAATCATTAAATCCCCCCAGAAATGATTTGCTTATAGGTACCTTCATGTGCCAGTAACATTGTTAGCTAAGAATAGAATTTACAGGGAAATAGGAACGGTTGAGAAGTCACAATATTAGTTTCAAATAATTTTTAGAAAGTGCTGGGGGATTTGGAAAGACATAGTCAGTCAATCAACAATAGAATAATAGTCTTATGAAAAATCTGTATCTTTAACTGACAGTCTGTGGATACTATGAGACTAGAAAGGTTCAAATCCATGTAAGACTCACAACACAGTTGAAAAATATATGTCAGGTGGAAATCAAGAGGATGTTCTACAGAGACAGGTGGACTGGGCTGAGAGGAGCAGAGGGCGGGATTAAAATAGCTCATGATGGGTAATAGTCATTACTGTAAACACTATAGATGTCATTACTGTAAACACTATAGATGTCATTACTGTAAACACTATAGATGTCATTACTGTAAACACTATAGATGTCATTACTGTAAACATTATAGATGTCATTACTGTAAACATTATAGATGTCATTACTGTAAACATTATAGATGTCATTACTGTAAACATAATAGATGTCATTACTGTAAACACTATAGATGTCATTACTGTAAACACTATAGATGTCATTACTGTAAACACTATAGATGTCATTACTGTAAACATTATAGATGTCATTACTGTAAACATAATAGATGTCATTACTGTAAACACTATAGATGTCATTACTGTAAACACTATAGATGTCATTACTGTAAACACTATAGATGTCATTACTGTAAACATTATAGATGTCATTACTGTAAACACTATAGATGTCACAACTGTAAACACTATAGATGTCATTACTGTAAACACTATAGATGTCATTACTGTAAACATTATAGATGTCATTACTGTAAACATTATAGATGTCATTACTGTAAACATTATAGATGTCATTACTGTAAACACTATAGATATCACAACTGTAAACACTATAGATGTCATTACTGTAAACATTATAGATGTCATTACTGTAAACATTATAGATGTCATTACTGTAAGCACTATAGATGTCATTACTGTAAACACTATAGATGTCACTACTGTAAACACTATAGATGTCATTACTGTAAACACTATAGATGTCATTACTGTAAACACTATAGATGTCATTACTGTAAACATTATAGATGTCAGAGTAAACTATCTATCCAAATGTAATGTACTGTAAACACTAGTGATTAGAGCTAGACGATAACCAAAATGTTGCATGATCAAACATTATGACATGGTACAAATATCCATTTTGCCCCTGAACAAGGCAGTTAACCCACTGTTCCTAGGCTGTCATTGAAAATAAGAATTTGTTCTTAACTGACTTGCCTAGTTAATAAAACTTTTATTTATTATATAAATAATGACGGTGTATTGGGGGGGGGTAGAATTGATCTTCATTATATGCAAACACACTGTTGTCCAGGGAGACATCTCTTTGTTTGAATGATGGCCCATGTCAACTCTGGCTGACTTCTTTACAGTACAATACAATACAATACAATACAATACAATACAATACAATACAATACAATACAATACAGTACAGTACAATACAATACAGTACAATACAATACAGTACAATGCAATACAATACAGTACAATACAATACAGTACAATACAGTACAATACAATACAGTACAGTACAATATAATACAGTACAGTACAATACAATATAGTACAGTACAATACAATACAGTACAATACAATACAGTACAGTACAATATAATACAATACAGTACAATACAATACAATACAATACAGTACAATACAATACAGTACAATATAATACAATACAGTACAGTATAATACAGTACAGTACAATACAGTACAATACAATACAATACAGTACAGTACAATATAATACAGTACAGTACAATACAATACAATACAATACAATATAGTACAGTAGAATACAATACAGTACAATACAGTACAATACAATACAGTACATACAATATAATACAGTACAGTACAATACAATACAATACAATACAATACAATACAATACAGTACAATATAATACAATACAATACAGTATAATACAGTACAGTACAATACAATATAATACAATACAGTAAAATATAATACAGTACAGTACAATACAATACAGTACAGTATAATATAATACAGTACAGTACAGTACAGTACAATACAGTACAATACAGTACAATACAATACAGTACAGTACAGTACAATATAATACAATACAGTACAGTATAATACAGTACAATACAATACAGTACAGTACAATATAATACAGTACAATACAATACAATACAATACAATACAATACAATACAGTACAATACAGTACAGTACAATATAATACAATACAGTACAATATAATACAGTACAGTACAGTACAATACAATACAGTACAGTATAATATAATACAGTACAGTACAATACAGTACAGTACAATACAGTACAGTACAGTACAGTACAATATAATACAATACAGTACAATATAATACAGTACAGTACAATACAATACAGTACAATACAATACAGTACAGTACAATATAATACAGTACAGTACAGTACAATATAAATACAGTACAATACAATACAATACAGTACAATATAATACAGTACAGTACAATACAATACAATACAGTACAGTAAATACAATACAGTACAGTACAGTACAATATAATACAGTACAGTACAATGCAGTACAATACAGTACAATACAATACAGTACAGTATAATATAATATAATACAGTACAGTACAATACAGTACAATACAGTACAATACAATACAATACAGTACAGTATAATATAATATAATACAGTACAGTACAATACAGTACAATACAGTACAATACAATACAATACAATACAGTACAGTACAGTACAATATAATACAGGACAGTACAATACAGTACAGTACAGTACAATACAATACAGTACAGTACAATACAATACAGTACAACCTTGTTCATTAGTAACAGGAAACAACAGCAATGTGTCTTCTGCTCTGTTCTCAACCCCCAAACAGCAGACCTCACACATACAGTGTAGCTCCCCTGGATGGAGAGCATGTTGTGGGGTTAAGGGCCTTGCTCAATGGCCCAACGAAAGGGGATTGTTTTGAGGATGTGACCACAGCAGCACTCCAGTGGTCAGATCAATTCTGCCCGTATTTTCCAACCACTGGCCCAGGATTCAAACCAAACACTTTTCGGCCGCAGGTCCAACGCCTGCCAAAGCTCCATCTGATTTGCTGCTGGGCAACAACCTGAGTTAATCTTCAGAAATAAGCAAGTTAATCTGCCAAAATGAAGCCAAAGTGCTATGCAGACATGATTATTATGATGTAGAACAAAAACTTACATGTAGTTGTCATAAACAGCAGCCACAAGAGAGAGCCTCTGATAGTTCTGGGTCACTGCCAGACTGAGCAAAACATAGATACTGTTTTAAAAGTCATCTAATGATTAACTAGGCTATTGAACATTTCTTCAAGTGCAGTTGCAACAACCATCAAGCGCTATGATGAAACTGGCTCTCATGAGGACCGCTACAGGAAAGCAAGACCCAGAGTTACACCAATAAGAAGAAGCGACTTGCTTGGGCACACAAACACGAGCAATGGATATTAGACCGATGGAAATCTGTGCTTTGGTCTGATGAGGCCAAGTATTAGGTTTTTGGTTCCAACCGCCGTGTGTTTTTCAACAGGACAATGACCCAACACACCTCCAGGCTGCGTAAGGGCTATTTGACGGAGACGAAAAGTGATATAGTGCTGCATCAGCTGACCTAGACTCCACTATCACCGATTGAGATGGTTCGGGATGAGTTGGACCACAAAATAAACTGGAATGAGTGGAAGTATACAAACTTTGGACTGGTACTATATATATGTACTATCATTTTATTTGGTTTACTTTAGTCCCCTCAGGTCTTAACCTACAGAAGGACTATAGTATGTTGTAGATAATTTAGTCCCTTCAGGTCTTAACCTACAGAAGGACTGTAGTATGTTTAGTCCCCTGGTCTTAACCTACAGAAGGACTGTAGTATGTTTAGTTCCCAGAGGTCTTAACCTACAGAAGGACTATGTATGTTGTAGATACTTTAGTCCCTTCAGGTCTTAACCTACAGAAGGACTGTAGTATGTTTAGTCCCCTCAGGTCTTAACCTACAGAAGGACTGTAGTATGTTTAGTCCCCAGAGGTCTTAACCTACAGAAGGACTGTAGTATGTTTAGTCCCCAGAGGTCTTAACCTACAGAAGGACTGTAGTGTGTTTAGTTCCCAGAGGTCTTAACCTACAGAAGGACTATAGTGTGTTTAGTTCCCAGAGGTCTTAACCTGCAGAGGGACTGTAGTGTGTTTAGTTCCCAGAGGTCTTAACCTACAGAGGGACTGTAGTGTGTTTAGTTCCCAGAGGTCTTAACCTACAGAAGGACTGTAGTGTGTTTAGTTCCCAGAGGTCTTAACCTACAGAGGGACTATAGTGTGTTTAGTTCCCAGAGGTCTTAACCTGCAGAGGGACTGTAGTATGTTTAGTCCCCAGAGGTCTTAACCTACAGAATGACTGTAATGTGTTTTTGTGAAGGGACATAGTTTGGCTATTGGAGGCATTTGTACTTCTTGTTCATTGATGAAAAACGTTCACTAGCTCACTATTGTCCAAACCAGTTGTCTTAGACCTGTTGTTTATGATATATTATTGGTTTTAAGTCAATTAATTATATCTACTGCTGTCTCCCTAACTGTTGTTCAGGTTCCATTACTGTATTTGACCACTAGGTGGAGACATTGACAACAGTAGCCCTCACCCTGAAGCCCAACCTGTATAGTCTACCACACCTCTCATTTAAACCACCAGCTGAAGAGAGTTTTCTCCTTGTGTCCCCTACATGAGCTTGTCCATTCCCTTTATGTGATTATTATTCTGATGAAGGCCGGAGCATTAAGCTTTTTAAACTGATATTTATGGTGAGGAGCGTTGGCACCTCTCCCTTTTCAATGACAATAAAACATGTTGGTTGGACCTCGACATTACATTACATTTAAGTCATTTAGCAGACGCTCTTATCCAGAGCGACTTACAAATTGGTGAATTCACCTTCTGACATCCAGTGGAACAGCCACTTTACAATAGTGCATCTAAATCATTAAGGGGGGGGGGGGTGAGAAGGATTACTTATCCTATCCTAGGTATTCCTTGAAGAGGTGGGGTTTCAGGTGTCTCCGGAAGGTGGTGATTGACTCCGCTGTCCTGGCGTACGTGAGGGAGTTTGTTCCACCATTGGGGGCCAGAGCAGCGAACAGTTTTGACTGGGCTGAGCGGGAACTGTACTTCCTCAGTGGTAGGGAGGCGAGCAGGCCAGAGGTGGATGAACGCAGTGCCCTTGCTTGGGTGTAGGGCCTGATCAGAGCCTGGAGGTACTGCGGTGCCGTTCCCCTCACAGCTCCGTAGGCAAGCACCATGGTCTTGTAGCGGATGCGAACTTCAACTGGAAGCCAGTGGAGAGAGCGGAGGAGCGGGGTGACGTGAGAGAACTTGGGAAGGTTGAACACCAGACGGGCTGCGGCGTTCTGGATGAGTTGTAGGGGTTTAATGGCACAGGCAGGGAGCCCAGCCAACAGCGAGTTGCAGTAATCCAGACGGGAGATGACAAGTGCCTGGATTAGGACCTGCGCCGCTTCCTGTGTGAGGCAGGGTCGTACTCAATATGTTGTAGAGCATGAACCTACAGGAACGGGCCACCGCCATGATGTTGGTTGAGAACGACAGGGTGTTGTCCAGGATCACGCCAAGGTTCTTAGCGCTCTGGGAGGAGGACACAATGGAGTTGTCAACCGTGATGGCGAGATCATGGAACGGGCAGTCCTTCCCTGGGAGGAAGAGCAGCTCCGTCTTGCCGAGGTTCAGCTTGAGGTGGTGATCCGTTATCCACACTGATATGTCTGCCAGACATGCAGAGATGCGATTCGCCACCTGGTCATCAGAAGGGGGAAAGGAGAAGATTAATTGTGTGTCGTCTGCATAGCAATGATAGGAGAGACCATGTGAGGTTATGACAGAGCCAAGTGACTTGGTGTATAGCGAGAATAGGAGAGGGCCTAGAACAGAGCCCTGGGGGACACCAGTGGTGAGAGCGCGTGGCGAGGAGACAGATTCTCGCCACGCCACCTGGTAGGAGCGACCTGTCAGGTAGGACGCAATCAAGCGTGGGCCGCGCCGGAGATGCCCAACTCGGAGAGGGTGGAGAGGAGGATCTGATGGTTCACAGTATCGAAGGCAGCCGATAGGTCTAGAAGGATGAGAGCAGAGGAGAGAGAGTTAGCTTTAGCAGTGCGGAGCGCCTCCGTGATACAGAGAAGAGCAGTCTCAGTTGAATGACTAGTCTTGAAACCTGACTGATTTGGATCAAGAAGGTCATTCTGAGAGAGATAGCGGGAGAGCTGGCCAAGGACGGCACGTTCAAGAGTTTTGGAGAGAAAAGAAAGAAGGGATACTGGTCTGTAGTTGTTGACATCGGAGGGATCGAGTGTAGGTTTTTTCAGAAGGGGTGCAACTCTCGCTCTCTTGAAGACGGAAGGGACGTAGCCAGCGGTCAGGGATGAGTTGATGAGCGAGGTGAGGTAAGGGAGAAGGTCTCCGGAAATGGTCTGGAGAAGAGAGGAGGGGATAGGGTCAAGCGGGCAGGTTGTTGGGCGGCCGGCCGTCACAAGAAGCGAGATTTCATCTGGAGAGAGAGGGGAGAAAGAGGTCAGAGCACAGGGTAGGGCAGTGTGAGCAGAACCAGCGGTGTCGTTTGACTTAGCAAACGAGGATCGGATGTCGTCGACCTTCTTTTCAAAATGGTTGACGAAGTCATCTGCAGAGAGGGAGGAGGGGGGGGAGGGGGAGGAGGATTCAGGAGGGAGGAGAAGGTGGCAAAGAGCTTCCTAGGGTTAGAGGCAGATGCTTGGAATTTAGAGTGGTAGAAAGTGGCTTTAGCAGCAGAGACAGAGGAGGAAAATGTAGAGAGGAGGGAGTGAAAGGATGCCAGGTCCGCAGGGAGGCGAGTTTTCCTCCATTTCCGCTCGGAGCCCTGTTCTGTGAGCTCGCAATGAGTCGTCGAGCCACGGAGCGGGAGGGGAGGACCGAGCCGGCCTGGAGGATAGGGGACATAGAGAGTCAAAGGATGCAGAAAGGGAGAAAGAAAGAGAGGAGGGTTGAGGAGGCAGAATCAGGAGATAGGTTGGAGAAGGTATGAGCAGAGGGAAGAGATGATAGGATGGAAGAGGAGAGAGTAGCTGGGGAGAGAGAGCGAAGGTTGGGACGGCGCGATACCATCCGAGTAGGGGCAGTGTGGGAAGTGTTGGATGAGAGCGAGAGGGAAAAGGATACAAGGTAGGGGTCGGAGACTTGGAGGGGAGTTGCAATGAGGTTAGTGGAAGAACAGCATCTAGTAAAGATGAGGTCGAGCGTATTGCCTGCCTTGTGAGTAGGGGGAAGGTGAGAGGGTGAGGTCAAAAGAGGAGAGGAGTGGAAAGAAGGAGGCAGAGAGGAATGAGTCAAAGGTAGACGTGGGGAGGTTAAAGTCGCCCAGGACTGTGAGAGGTGAGCCGTCCTCAGGAAAGGAGCTTATCAAGGCATCAAGCTCATTGATGAACTCTCCGAGGGAACCTGGAGGGCGATAAATGATAAGGATGTTAAGCTTGAAAGGGCTGGTAACTGTGACAGCATGGAATTCAAAGGAGGCGATAGACAGATGGGTAAGGGGAGAAAGAGAGAATGACCACTTGGGAGAGATGAGGATCCCGGTGCCACCACCCCGCTGACCAGAAGCTCTCGGGGTGTGCGAGAACACGTGGGCGGACGAAGAGAGAGCAGTAGGAGTAGCAGTGTTATCTGTGGTGATCCATGTTTCCGTCAGTGCCAAGAAGTCGAGGGACTGGAGGGAGGCATAGGCTGAGATGAACTCTCGACTCACGTTGGTTGAGCGTCCTACACTTCATTCCAGGCTACACATCATAAAATATATTGAGACAAGTTACAGACAGTAGCCTACAAGTTGCAAAATAAAACTCAAATGATTGAACATAAAATGTACTTCAATATGATTGATAGGCTTAAAGCTACTGTTTAACACAGTCATTATTCAATATGATTGATAGGCTTAAAGCTACTGTTTAATGCAGTCATTATTCAATATGATTGATAGGCTTAAAGCTACTGTTTAACACAGTCCTTATTCAATATGATTGATAGGCTTAAAGCTACTGTTTAACACAGTCATTATTCAATATGATTGATAGGCTTAAAGCTACTGTTTAACACAGTCATTATTCAATATGATTGATAGGCTTAAAGCTACTGTTTAACGCAGTCATTATTCAATATGATTGATAGGCTTAAAGCTACTGTTTAACGCAGTCATTATTCAATATGATTGATAGGCTTAAAGCTACTGTTTAACACAGTCATTATTCAATATGATTGATAGGCTTAAAGCTACTGTTTAACACAGTCATTATTCAATATGATTGATAGGCTTAAAGCTACTGTTTAACACAGTCATTATTCAATATGATTGATAGGCTTAAAGCTACTGTTTAACACAGTCATTATTCAATATGATTGATAGGCTTAAAGCTACTGTTTAACACAGTCATTATTCAATATGATTGATAGGCTTAAAGCTACTGTTTAACACAGTCATTATTCAATATGATTGAAATAGTCTTATAGCCACTGTTTAATTAATCATCTCAGTTTTCATTTAATACTTTACATGTCGCTTGTTTGTATCAATTGCAAAGACAACTTTAGCAACTTTGTATTTGTAGTCAGCTTTGTTCTGAAGTTATCGGTGGTCTCAGAGAGAAGGATAAACCATGTGATTCTATGTTTAGCAGAGATCTTCTGTGTATACAGTAACTCAGAAGGGCAAAAAGCATCTAACACTTAGCTGTTCTAATGGTGGTCTGAGGCAGGAGTTCGATTACGAGCATTTCCTGTTCAAAGTTAATAACAATGGTTTTGGGAAACAGCTCTGTTACGAATTCCCTGCAGGTGATTGTTAACAGCACCTCACAACCCCAAGCTGCAATCTCCACTCCACTCCCCTCCCCATCTGGAGCATGAGAGTCTAGGGCTACGTCTAGGGCTGCGTCTAGGGCTACGTCTAGGGCTACGTCTAGGGTTACGTCTAGGGTTACGTCTAGGGCTACGTCTAGGGCTACGTCTAGGGTTACGTCTAGGGTTACGTCTAGAGTTACGTCTAGGGCTACGTCTAGGGCTACGTCTAGGGCTACGTCTAGGGTTACGTCTACTAGGGCTGCGTCTAGGGTTACGTCTAGGGCTATGTCTAGGGCTACGTCTAGGGTTACGTCTGGGCTACGTCTAGGGCTACGTCTAGGGTTACGTCTAGGGTTACGTCTAGAGTTACGTCTAGGGCTACGTCTAGGGCTACGTCTAGGGCTACGTCTAGGGTTACGTCTAGGGCTACGTCTACTAGGGCTGCGTCTAGGGTTACGTCTAGGGCTACGTCTAGGGCTACGTCTAGGTCTACGTCTAGGGCTACGTCTAGGGCTACGTCTAGGGTTACGTCTAGGGTTACGTCTAGGGCTACGTCTAGGGCTACGTCTAGGGCTACGTCTAGGGCTACGTCTAGGGTTACGTCTAGGGTTACGTCTAGGGCTACGTCTAGGGCTACGTCTAGGGCTACGTCTAGGGCTACGTCTAGGGTTACGTCTAGGGCTACGTCTAGGGCTACGTCTAGGGCTACGTCTAGGGTTACGTCTAGGGCTACGTCTAGGGCTACGTCTAGGGTTACGTCTAGGGTTACGTCTAGGGTTACGTCTAGGGCTACGTCTAGGGCTACGTCTAGGGTTACGTATAGGGTTACGTCTGGGGCTACGTCTAGGGCCACGTCTAGGGTTACGTCTAGGGTTACGTATAGGGTTACGTCTAGGGCCACGTCTAGGGCTACGTCTAGGGCTACGTATAGGGCTACGTATAGGGCTACGTCTAGGGCTACGTCTAGGGCCACGTCTAGGGCTACGTCTAGGGTTACGTCTAGGGCTACGTCTAGGGCTACGTCTAGGGCTACGTCTAGGGTTACGTCTAGGGTTACGTCTAGGGCTACGTCTAGGGCTACGTCTAGGGTTACGTATAGGGTTACGTCTAGGGCTACGTCTAGGGCTACGTCTAGGGTTACGTCTAGGGTTACGTATAGGGTTACGTCAAGGGCTACGTCTGGGGCTACGTCTAGGGTTACGTCTGGGGCTACGTCTAGGGCTACGTCTAGGGTTACGTCTAGGGTTACGTCTAGGGCTACGTCTAGGGCTACGTCTAGGGTTACGTCTAGGGTTACGTCTAGGGTTACGTCTGGGTCTACGTCTAGGGCTACGTCTAGGGTTACGTCTAGGGCTACGTCTGGGGCTACGTATAGGGCTACGTATAGGGTTACGTCTAGGGTTACGTCTAGGGCTACGTCTAGGGTTACGTCTAGGGTTACGTCTAGGGCTACGTCTAGGGTTACGTCTAGGGCTACGTCTAGGGCTACGTCTAGGGCTACGTCTAGGGTTACGTCTAGGGTTACGTCTAGGGCTACGTCTAGGGCCACGTCTAGGGCTACGTCTAGGGTTACGTCTAGGGCTACGTCTGCTAGGGGCTGCGTCTAGGGTTACGTCTAGGGCTACGTCTAGGGCTACGTCTAGGGCTACGTCTAGGGCTACGTCTAGGGTTACGTCTAGGGTTACGTCTAGGGCTACGTCTAGGTCTACGTCTAGGTCTACGTCTAGGGCTACGTCTAGGGCTACGTCTAGGGCTACGTCTAGGGTTACGTCTAGGGCTACGTCTGGGGCTACGTCTAGGGTTACGTCTGGGGCTACGTCTAGGGCTACGTCTGGGGCTACGTCTAGGGCTACGTCTAGGGTTACGTCTAGGGTTACGTCTAGGGCTACGTCTAGGGCTACGTCTAGGGCTCGTCTAGGGTTACGTCTGGGGCTACGTCTAGGGCTACGTCTAGGGTTACGTCTAGGGTTACGTCTAGGGCTACGTCTAGGGCTACGTCTAGGGCTACGTCTAGGGTTACGTATAGGGTTACGTCTAGGGGCTACGTCTGGGGCTGCGTCTAGGGTTACGTCTAGGGGTTACGTATAGGGTTACGTCTAGGGCTACGTCTAGGGCCTACGTCTAGGGTTACGTCTAGGGCTACGTCTAGGGCTACGTATAGGGCTACGTCTGGGGCTACGTCTGGGCTACGTCTAGGGTTACGTCTAGGGCTACGTCTAGGGTTACGTCTAGGGTTACGTCTAGGGCTACATCTAGGGCTTACGTCTAGGGCTACGTCTAGGGTTACGTCTAGGGTTACGTCTAGGGCTACGTCTAGGGCTACGTCTAGGGCTACGTCTAGGGTTACGTCTAGGGTTACGTCTAGGGCTACGTCTAGGGCTACGTCTAGGGCTACGTCTGGGGCTACGTATAGGGCCACGTCTAGGGTTACGTCTGGGGTTACGTCTAGGGCTACGTCTAGGGTTACATCTAGGGTTACGTCTGGGGCTCGTCTAGGGTTACGTCTAGGGCTACGCCTAGGGCTACGTCTAGGGCTACGTCTAGGGTTACGTCTAGGGTTACGTCTAGGGCTACGTCTAGGGCTACGTCTAGGGTTACGTCTAGGGCTACGTCTAGGGTTACGTCTAGGGTTACGTCTAGGACTACGTCTAGGGCTACGTCTAGGGTTACGTCTGGGGTTACGTCTAGGGTTACGTCTAGGGCTACGTCTAGGGTTACGTCTAGGGTTACGTCTAGGGCTACGTCTAGGGCTACGTCTAGGGTTACGTCTGGGGCTACGTCTAGGGTTACGTCTGGGGTTACGTCTAGGGCTACGTCTGGGCTACGTCTAGGGCTGCGTCTAGGGCTACGTCTAGGGTTACGTCTAGGGCTACGTCTAGGGCTACGTCTAGGGCTACGTCTAGGGTTACGTCTAGGGCTACGTCTAGGGCTACGTCTAGGGCTACGTCTGGGGTTACGTCTGGGGCTACGTCTAGGGCCACGTCTAGGGCCTGCGTCTAGGGCTACGTCTAGGGTTACGTCTGGGGCTACGTCTAGGGCTACGTCTAGGGCTACGTCTAGGGCCACGTCTACTAGGGCTGCGTCTGGGTTACGTCTAGGGCTACGTCTGGGGCTACGTCTAGGGCTACGTCTAGGGTTACGTCTAGGGTTGCGTCTGGGGTTACGTCTAGGGCTACGTCTAGGGCTGCGTCTGGGGCTACGTCTGGGGCCACGTCTAGGGCCACGTCTAGGGCTACGTCTAGGGCTACGTCTGGGGCTACGTCTAGGGCTACGTCTAGGGCCACGTCTAGGGTTGCGTCTAGGGTTACGTCTAGGGCTACGTCTAGGGTTACGTCTAGGGCTACGTCTAGGGTTACGTCTAGGGCTACGTCTATGGCTACGTCTGGGGCTACGTCTAGGGTTACGTCTAGGGTTACGTCTAGGGCTACGTCTGGGGCTACGTCTAGGGTTACGTCTGGGCTACGCCTAGGGTTACGTCTAGGGCTACGTCTAGGGTTACGTCTAGGGTTACGTCTAGGGCTACGTCTAGGGGTTACGTCTAGGGCTACGTCTAGGGCTACGTCTAGGGTTACGTCTAGGGCTACGTCTAGGGCTACGTCTAGGGCTACGTCTAGGGCTACGTCTAGGGTTACGTCTAGGGTTACGTCTAGGGCTACGTCTAGGGCTACGTCTAGGGCTACGTCTAGGGTTACGTCTGGGGCTACGTCTAGGGCCACGCGTCTAGGGTTACGTCTAGGGTTACGTCTGGGGCTACGTCTAGGGCTACGTCTAGGGCTACGTCTAGGGTTACGTATAGGGTTACGTCTGGGGCTACGTCTGGGGCTACGTCTAGGGTTACGTCTAGGGTTACGTATAGGGTTACGTCTGGGCTACGTCTAGGGCTACGTCTGGGGTTACGTCTAGGGCTACGTCTAGGGCTACGTCTAGGGCTACGTCTAGGGCTACGTCTAGGGCTACGTCTAGGGTTACGTCTAGGGCTACGTCTAGGGTTACGTCTAGGGTTACGTCTAGGGCTACATCTAGGGCTACGTCTAGGGCTACGTCTAGGGTTACGTCTAGGGTTACGTCTAGGGCTACGTCTAGGGCTACGTCTAGGGCTGCGTCTGGGGTTACGTCTAGGGTTACGTCTAGGGCTACGTCTAGGGCCCACGTCTAGGGCTACGTCTAGGGCTACGTATAGGGCTACGTATAGGGTTACGTCTAGGGTTACGTCTAGGGCTACGTCTAGGGTTACATCTAGGGTTACGTCTAGGGCCACGTCTAGGGTTACGTCTAGGGCTACGTCTAGGGCTACGTCTAGGGCTACGTCTAGGGTTACGTCTAGGGTTACGTCTAGGGCTACGTCTAGGGCTACGTCTAGGGTTACGTCTGGGGCTGCGTCTAGGGGTACGTCTGGGGTTACGCTGGGACTACGTCTAGGGCTACGTCTAGGGTTACGTCTAGGGTTACGTCTAGGGCTACGTCTAGGGCTACGTCTAGGGTTACGTCTAGGGTTACGTCTAGGGTTACGTCTAGGGCTACGTCTAGGGTTACGTCTAGGGCTACGTCTAGGGTTACGTCTAGGGTTACGTCTGGGGCTACGTCTAGGGCTCGTCTAGGGCTACGTCTGGGGTTACGTCTAGGGCTACGTCTAGGGCTACGTCTAGGGCTACGTCTAGGGTTACGTCTAGGGCTACGTCTAGGGCTACGTCTAGGGCTACGTCTAGGGTTACGTCTAGGGCTACGTCTAGGGTTACGTCTAGGGCTGCGTCTAGAGCTACGTCTAGGGTTACGTCTAGGGCTACGTCTAGGGCTACGTCTAGGGCTACGTCTAGGGCTACGTCTACTAGGGCTGCGTCTAGGGTTACGTCTAGAGCTACGTCTAGAGCTACGTCTAGGGCTACGTCTAGGGTTACGTCTAGGGTTACGTCTAGGGCTGCGTCTGGGGCTACGTCTAGGGCTACGTCTAGGGCTACGTCTAGAGCCACGTCTAGGGCACGTCTAGGGCTACGTCTAGGGCTACGTCTAGGGTTACGTCTAGGGCCACGTCTAGGGCTACGTCTAGGGTTACGTCTAGGGCCACGTCTAGGGCTACGTCTAGGGTTACGTCTAGGGCTACGTCTAGGGTTACGTCTAGGGCTACGTCTATGGCTGCGTCTAGGGCTACGTCTAGGGTTACGTCTAGGGTTACGTCTAGGGCTACGTCTAGGGCTACGTCTAGGGCTACGTCTAGGGCTACGTCTAGGGCTACGTCTAGGGCTACGTCTAGGGCTACGTCTAGGGATACGTCTAGGGCTACGTCTAGGGCTACGTCTAGGGCTACGTCTAGGGCTACGTCTACTAGGGCTGCGTCTAGGGCTACGTCTAGGGTTACGTCTAGGGCTACGTCTAGGGTTACGTCTAGGGTTACGTCTAGGGTTACGTCTAGGGCTACGTCTAGGGCTACGTCTAGGGCAAGGGGGAGCAAATTACTGCATGTGGGCCATATCCGCCCCGCAAGACATTTACAAATATATATATATATATTTATTCTCCCAATTTCATGGTATCCAATTGGTATGTGTAAAACCTAGCAGTACTACTGATTTCTCTGAGACTGAGGCAGATATATATTATTACTGTGTAAAACCTGGCAGTACTACTGATTTCTCTGAGACTGAAGCAGATATATATTATTACTGTGTAAAACCTAGCAGTACTACTGATTTCTCTGAGACTGAGGCAGATATATATTATTACTGTGTAAAACCTGGCAGTACTACTGATTTCTCTGAGACTGAGGCAGATATATATTATTACTGTGTAAAACCTGGCAGTACTACTGATTTCTCTGAGACTGAGGCAGATATATATTATTACTGTGTAAAACCTGGCAGTACTACTGATTTCTCTGAGACTGAGGCAGATATATATTATTACTGTGTAAAACCTGGCAGTACTACTGATTTCTCTGAGACTGAGGCAGATATATATTATTACTGTGTAAAACCTGGCAGTACTACTGATTTCTCTGAGACTGAGGCAGATATATATTATTACTGTGTAAAACCTGGCAGTACTACTGATTTCTCTGAGACTGAGGCAGATATATATTATTACTACTGTTTCTCTGAGACTGAGGCAGATAAAAAAACCTGGCAGTACTACTGATTTCTCTGAGACTGAGGCAGATATATATTATTACTGTGTAAAACCTGGCAGTACTACTGATTTCTCTGAGACTGAGGCAGATATATATTATTACTGTGTAAAACCTGGCAGTACTACTGATTTCTCTGAGACTGAGGCAGATATATATTATTACTGTGTAAAACCTGGCAGTACTACTGATTTCTCTGAGACTGAGGCAGATATATATTATTACTGTGTAAAACCTGGCAGTACTACTGATTTCTCTGAGACTGAGGCAGATATATATTATTACTGTGTAAAACCTGGCAGTACTACTGATTTCTCTGAGACTGAGGCAGATATATATTATTACTGTGTAAAACCTGGCAGTACTACTGATTTCTCTGAGACTGAGGCAGATATATATTATTACTGTGTAAAACCTGGCAGTACTACTGATTTCTCTGAGACTGAGGCAGATATATATTATTACTGTGTAAAACCTGGCAGTACTACTGATTTCTCTGAGACTGAGGCAGATATATATTATTACTGTGTAAAACCTGGCAGTACTACTGATTTCTCTGAGACTGAGGCAGATATATATTATTACTGTGTAAAACCTGGCAGTACTACTGATTTCTCTGAGACTGAGGCAGATATATATTATTACTGTGTAAAACCTGGCAGTACTACTGATTTCTCTGAGACTGAGGCAGATATATATTATTACTGTGTAAAACCTGGCAGTACTACTGATTTCTCTGAGACTGAGGCAGATATATATTATTACTGTGTAAAACCTGGCAGTACTACTGATTTCTCTGAGACTGAGGCAGATATATATTATTACTGTGTAAAACCTGGCAGTACTACTGATTTCTCTGAGACTGAGGCAGATATATATTATTACTGTGTAAAACCTGGCAGTACTACTGATTTCTCTGAGACTGAGGCAGATATATATTATTACTGATTTCTCTGAGACTAAAACCTGGCAGTACTACTGATTTCTCTGAGACTGAGGCAGATATATATTATTACTGTGTAAAACCTGGCAGTACTACTGATTTCTCTGAGACTGAGGCAGATATATATTATTACTGTGTAAAACCTGGCAGTACTACTGATTTCTCTGAGACTGAGGCAGATATATATTATTACTGTGTAAAACCTGGCAGTACTACTGATTTCTCTGAGACTGAGGCAGATATATATTATTACTGTGTAAAACCTGGCAGTACTACTGATTTCTCTGAGACTGAGGCTGTCACGACTTCTGCCGAAGTCGTTGCCTCTCCTTGTTCGGGCGGTGCTCGGTGTTCGACGTCACCAGTCTTTTCGCCATCATTGATCCTTTTTTCATTTTCCATTGGTTTTGTCTTGTCTTCCCACACACCTGTTTTCAATCCCATTCATTACCTGTTGTGTATTTAACCCTCTGTTTCCCCTCATGTCTTTGTCAGAGATTGTTTAATTGTCAGTGTTGTTATTTTGTTGTGTTGGTGCGCGACGGGTCCTCGTACCCATGTCTTTCATGTCTGTACGTTTTAGTGTTATGGAGCATGTTCCGTTGACATTTATTAAAATACTCCATTTACACTTCATTTTGACTCTCCTGCGCCTGACTTCCCTGCCACCTATACACACGACTCTGACAGAGGCAGATATATATTATTACTGTGTAGAACCTGGCAGTACTACTGATTTCTCTGAGAGTGAGGCAGATATATATTATTACTGTGTAAAACCTAGCAGTACTACTGATTTCTCTGAGACTGATGCAGATACATAGTATTTAGCATAAAAAAACATGATTATTTGTCTTTCTGAAATGAAACCAAGTGATAGATTTTAAACAAACACATGTCTGTCATTGAACAGCCCCATGCCATAATTTGATCGTTAAAAAACACACCCAATTCTTTCATAATTTCTTAAACAATAAAAGCTAATTTACCAACATTTCTGAAAGTGGATATAGCATTTTGGAATGAAACTTTTCTTATGTTTCCCCATCTGAGCTCAGAGTAGATGAGAGACATAATATTTGTCTCTGTTGTGTTGAAGTCCAATCAAGCAGGAGAGACCAGCCTCCCCTGTACCCAGCGGTCTGTCCATGAAGAGTGACCGGTCTATGGGTACACCTATACGGTTTAGAGAGGGAGACTTTTCTACTGAACAAAGGTAAGAAGAACTCAAGGATCATGGTCAGTGAGTTAAACAACACTGTCTCTAGTCATTTCTCCTCTCCCATTTTACCATTTATTTTTGTTGTTTTCATAATCCATAGGCTAATGCTTTTTTTCAATTTTCACAGTCCTAAAACAATATTAAACATGTATCATGTGTATCATGTTTTGTCCACAGAAACCAACAAGAGAGATCAGAGTCAAAGATTGTCAGTGGTCAGTCTTCCCAGAGTCTTCAAACAGACCTGGCCTCTATATTCAGTGTATGTTGTCCTGTTATGTACATTTGTTTTTGTTTACCTCAAGTAAGGTTGATCTGTCAATCATTCATTAATGTGTTGATGAGAAAGTGTTTCTTCTCTTGCTTAAATTATTTACTTTATTTATTTCAGTTGCTTGAAGATAATATTATGACATTTGTAAAGAACGAGCTGAAGATGTTCAAGAAGATTCTTCGTCCAGAACTCCCAGAAGGCTTTGAGAGACATAAGCAGGATAAGGAAGTGGATGCTGAAGATGAGAAGCATGAGAGCAGTGCCAGAGAGGGGCTCTGAAGATTACACTGCACGTCCTGAGGAAAATGAACCAGAAGGAGCTTGCTGACACACTGGAGAAAAGTAAGAGCTGTCTGCCTCATGTTGAATGCTGTTTTATAACAAACATTTAAAAGTTGTAGCTCAAGTACAGCTAAAATAGCTTTGAATTCAATGATATTGTAGATGCCTTAATACAACACTTAGTGACCTCATCAAGTAGCAGCAGCAGCAGCGAGAGAGAGATTCTGACCTTAGTTCTTTTGTTATGTCTTTGTTTTAGTATGGTCAGGGCGTGAGTTGGGTGCGTTGTCTATGTTCCGTTTTCTATGTAGTATTTATGTGTTTGGCCTGGTATGGTTCTCAATCAGAGGCAGGTGTCGTTAGTTGTCTCTGATTGAGAATCATACCTTTCCTTTTGTGTTTCGTGGGTGTTTATTTTCCGTGCCATTGTTTGTTTCCACACGGAACTGTTTAGGTTTTTTTTTTTTCACGTTGTCGTTTATTGTTTTGTTCAGTGTTCTTATTAAAAACCAAGATGAACACTTACCACGCTGCGTATTGGTCCGATCCTTGCTACTCCTCCTCAGAAGAGGAAGGAAGGAAGACGTTACACAACATTAATGATACCATCAAAAATAATAATAATAATAATAATATAATCAGTCACTCTAGTGTGTAATGCATTATGAAATCATGTACACATTTATACGGGCGTTTAAGGGAAAACAACATGATTATAATGTAGAACTTTATAACAGTCCAACAACACTGTATGCATTAAAACAGATGTAATATTAATATCATCTGTGTTATTTCTTCATTCAGATGAACTTGCTGTGATTTGCCAACGTGAACTCAAATCTAATCTAAAGAAGAAGTTTCAATGTGTATTTGAGGGGATCGCTAAACAAGGAAACCCAACACTTCTCAATAAGATCTACACAGAGCTCTACATCACAGAGGGTGGAACAGGAGAGGTCAATAATGAACATGAGCTGAGACAGATTGAGACAACAACCAGGAAACAAGCAAGACCAGAGACTGCAATCAAATGTAACGACATCTTCAAACCCTTAACTGGACAAGACAAACTTATCAGAACTGTGCTGACAAAGGGAGTCGCTGGCATTGGAAAAACAGTCTCTGTGCAGAAGTTCATTCTGGACTGGGCTGAAGGAAAAGCAAATCAGGATGTCCAATTTGTATTTTCATTCCCTTTTCGGGAGCTGAATTTGATGAAAGGGGAAAAACACACTTTGATTGAACTTCTCAATCACTTCTCAATGGAAACCAAAGAATCACGAATTTCCAACTATGACAAGTACAAAGTTCTGTTCATCTTTGATGGTCTGGATGAGTGCCGACTGCCCCTAGACTTCCAGAAGAACAAGATCTGTTGTGACGTCACAGAGTCAACCTCAGTGGATGTTTTGCTGACAAATCTCATCAAGGGAAATCTGCTTCCCTCTGCTCGCCTCTGGATAACTACCCGACCTGCAGCAGCCAATAAGATTCCTTCAGAGTGTGTTGACCAGGTGACAGAGGTACGAGGGTTCAATGACCCACAGAAGGAGGAGTACTTCAGGAAGAGATTCAGTGATGAGGACCTGGCCAGCAGAATCATCTCACACATAAAGACATCAAGGAGCCTCCACATCATGTGCCACATTCCAGTCTTCTGTTGGATTTCTGCAACAGTCCTTGAAGACATACTGAAACATAAGAGAGAAGAGGTGCCAAAGACTCTGACTGAGATGTACACACACCTTGTGGTGTTTCATACCAAACATCAGAATGAAAAGTATCTTGGGAAAGAAGAGACAGGTCCCGACTGGAATAAAGAGAGCATTCTGTCACTGGGAAAACTGGCTTTTCAACAGCTTGTGAACGGCAATCTGATTTTCTATGAAGAAGACCTGAAAGAGTCTGGCATTGATGTTAATGAAGCCTCATTGTACTCAGGATTGTGCACACAGCTCTTTAAAGAGGAATGTGGGCTGTACCAGGACAAGGTGTACTGCTTCGTGCATCTGAGCATTCAGGAGTTTTTGGCGGCTGTATATGTGTTCCTTTCATTCAGCAACAACAATGAGAATCTTATGACCAAACCTCAATCAACATCCAGGAACCTTTTTGCGCTGTTCAGAAATAAGCCTGGAGTTACTTTCTACAAGAGTGCTGTGGATGAAGCCTTACAAAGTGAGACAGGAAACCTGGACCTTTTCCTCCGCTTCCTCCTGGGCCTCTCACTGGAGTCCAATCAGAAGCACTTACGAGGTCTACTGACAATGACAAGAAGCAGCTCACAGAGTCATGAAGAAACAGTCAAGTACATCAAGGAGAAGATCAGGGAGAATCCTTCTCCAGAGAGGTGCATCAATCTGTTCCACTGTCTGAATGAACTGAATGACCATTCTCTAGTGGAGGAGATCCAAAGCTACCTGAGATCAGGAAGTCTGTCAGAAGCCAAACTGTCACCTGCACAGTGGTCAGCTCTGGTCTTTGTGTTGCTGACTTCAGAAAAGGAGCTGGATGTGTTTGACCTGAAGAAATACTCCAGATCAGAGGAAGGTCTTCTGAGGCTGCTGCCAGTGGTCAAAGCCTCCAGAGCTGCTCTGTGAGTAAATACAAATACATTTAAGTGCTAATCATCAGGAAGAAATATTCACTTTAGAGAAAAATATGAATTTTTGAAAAACAGATATACTCAGTGCATTGCTGTTCACATTAGTATAACAATTGTAGTATCTGGGATCTACATCTGTTTATATTAGTTACTGTGCTGTTACTAAGCTGTAATGCATTATGGCAGTGTTACGTTACTACACCTAATAGGAAATGCACATGCGCCCAGGGTGCCGGGAACTGTAGAGCACGAGGGAACTGTAGAGCACGAGGGAACTGTAGAGCGCGAGGGAACTGTAGAGCGCGAGGGAACTGTAGAGCGCGAGGGAACTGTAGAGCGCGAGGGAACTGTAGAGCGCGAGGGAACTGTAGAGCGCGAGGGAACTGTAGAGCGCGAGGTAACTGTAGAGCGAGGTAACTGTAGAGCACGAGGGAACTGTAGAGCGCGAGGTAACTGTAGAGCGAGGTAACTGTAGAGCACGAGGGAACTGTAGAGCGCGAGGTAACTGTAGAGCGCGAGGTAACTGTAGAGCACGAGGGAACTGTAGAGCGCGAGGTAACTGTAGAGCGCGAGGGAACTGTAGAGCGCGAGGGAACTGTAGAGCGTGAGGGAACTGTAGAGCGTGAGGGAACTGTAGAGCGCGAGGGAACTGTAGAGCACGAGGGAACTGTAGAGCGCGAGGGAACTGTAGAGCGCGAGCGCGAGGTAACTGTAGAGCACGAGGGAACTGTAGAGCGCGAGGTAACTGTAGAGCGCGAGGTAACTGTAGAGCGCGAGGTAACTGTAGAGCGCGAGGTAACTGTAGAGCGTGAGGGAACTGTAGAGCGTGAGGGAACTGTAGAGCGCGAGGGAACTGTAGAGCGCGAGGGAACTGTAGAGCGCGAGGGAACTGTAGAGCGCGAGAGCGCGAGGTAACTGTAGAGCACGAGGGAACTGTAGAGCGCGAGGTAACTGTAGAGCGCGAGGTAACTGTAGAGCGCGAGGAACTGTAGAGCGCGAGGGAACTGTAGAGCGCGAGGGAACTGTAGAGCGCGAGGGAACTGTAGAGCGCGAGGGAACTGTAGAGCGCGAGAGCGCGAGGTAATTGTAGAGCACGAGGGAACTGTAGAGCACGAGGGAACTGTAGAGCGCGAGGGGTTTTGACTAAACGAAAACTAACTGTACTCCCGTCTCCTGCCTGGTCATTTCTCCACAACACAAATATTACAACAACGTGACCATATATTTCTAGGAGATTAAAGATGAATCTATATGTTGTTTGAGAGAATAAACTAAATGCATATGCCATTGTCCTTCTACACTGCTGGTGTTAAATGAACAGTGTGTTTGTGAAATCATGATGATCTCTCTGTCAGACTGTCGGGCTGTGGAGTCATGGACAAAGGCTGTGCTTCTCTGGTCTCAGCTCTGAAGTCAAACCCTCACACCTGAGAGAGCTGGATTTGAGTAACAATGACCTGAAGGATTCAGGAGTGAAGCTCCTCTCTGCTGGACTGGGAAATCCCCACTGTAAACTGGAGACTCTGAGGTCAGAATTCCTGTAGTTGGTCAACAAGTGATAACTGTTCACCAGATCCACATGTGTTTACCAGACACATGGTCCACATCACATGTGTTTACCAGACACATAGTCCACATCACATGTGTTTACCAGACACATAGTCCACATCACATGTTTGGACAGTGAAGCTTACAGGTTTAAATTTGCTGCTATGCTCCAGTATTTTGGATTTGAGAAAACAGTTTAATATTAGGTGACAGTACAGAACGTCACCTTTAATTAGAGGTTAATGGTGAGAGGTTAGTATGTTTGGTTGTTGCCTCTGTAACTCTCTCACTCTTTATTATTAATGATTCATTCATGATCTTTCTTAATCATGGCAGTCACAAGCTTGTTGTGGTCATTGTTGCGACAGAATATCAGACCAAATACAAATCTTTTGACTATTTTAATAGACTATAAGTGAATTGGTCAGAATACTTATGACCTCTTCAGATAGGGGGACTAGATAGATGAATTGCTTTTAGTTTTCTAAACATGAAACAGACATGTATAAAAGAATGCCCTCAAATTAAAGGTGACATCAGTAGCGTGCCGTGGTTCTGGGGCCTGGGCGTTCAGTGAAGTCCTACACAGTCCCATACAAATTAATCCACCTCTTATTACCATCATTATGATGCCATGGCTCTAGACACTATACATTTAGACAGAAACGCAGTGTAACCAGGCGTTGTGTCACCTTGAAATTGACATTTTTATTCAGAGAATTGCAGGGGAAGAGTACAATACATTTTCATTGTGCAGCTTCGTTGCCCTGCGCGCTTGTTCGTTGAGCTGTAGATCCACTCGGGTGTCCCCAAAAGTTTTCAAAAGCACCATTGTTTGTAAGTGCCCAGCCGTACTTTGGTGTCTCGTTGCTGCCTTGGTTAGACAACTCAGGTTTGCAAAGCCAGTGTGGCTCCAAACACCAAATCGATCACTTGCAAATAATAGACATTCCCAGCAGTACAGTTTGCAGTGCTTCTCGGAGCCTGTCTTTGTAGCGTCGGGTTTGTAGCGTCGGCGTCTACCTCTCCTGACAATGTCTAACTTTTCTTGAAAAGTTTGTCTTGAGAATGGCGTTATAATTATATCCTCAACCAAATCGATATCTTCTCCTTCTGCCATTGTGGGTTGAAAAAACAGCTTAGTAGTACGCAAATTAATTAGTTTATCAATTTCAGTTTCCTAGTTCTGAGACCTGCCCATATAGGACCTGCCTCTCAATATTGGTAATCCAATCAAAAGACGTGCAGGCACTACGCCTGCTAGCTGGCTCCTGTGTAACACTGGAGCCAGCCAGCAGGCGTACAATAGCCAACTCTAAAGCTGATTGGTTGACACTAAATTTTAATTTCCATTCACTTTAAGCTACAAGCGCCCGCACTGTTGATTCTGAAGGCCTGAGGGCAGATTTTAGACCCCTGGCAACACATGATGGCTGAATATGATTGGATAAAATATCTAACATAAAGACCAGCCCTCCAAGTCTCAACCTGGGGCTGGAAGCAGTGCAACCAAGAGGAACGCTATGAAATGAAGAGTGTAACTCTTACTCTGGGGAATAATTTAATACATATTTGTGGGAAAATATATTTAAAAAATATATATATTCTGATGATGTTTAGGCCAGCAGAGAAGGTCTTGCTGGCCCTGACGGCCCACCACTGTGTGACGTTATATAAATAAATAGGACATTAACGCTTGACTAGTAACCGGAAGGTTGCAAGTTCAAATCCCCGAGCTGACAAGGTACAAATCTGTCGTTCTGCCCCTGAACAGGCAGTTAACCCACTGTTCCTAGGCCGTCATTGAAAATAAGAATTTGTGCTTAACTGACTTGCCTAGATAAATAAAGATACAATAAAAATAAATACTGCCACTTTAAATAACACATTTGACTGTCAATATATATATATATATATATATATATTACACTGTCAATATATATATGGTGTGGACTGTATACTCAGTACAATCTAAATCTGACACCTCACTGTCTGTCTTTTGACTGATGCTGTTTTTAAACTGGTCTGGTCAGTCTACTCAAATATTTGGACTTCAGATTTTTCTCTCTACAAGCCATACTTTGATCATTTTGTAATTTCTAAAAATGATACATTCATTTATGAATAGATATGAAAGCCATCTGGACTCTGATATATCTTATTATGTTGAAGAAATTTCCTGACACTATTTTCACCACCAAAGAATATCAGTGTGATTTTAATATGATTTGACTCTTTGCAGGCTGTCAGGCTGTGGAGTCACGGACAAAGGCTGTGCTTCTCTGGTCTCAGCTCTGAAGTCAAACCCCTCACACCTGAGAGAGCTGGATCTGAGTAACAATGACCTGAAGGATTCAGGAGTGAAGCTGCTCTCTACTGGACTGGGGAATCCCCACTGTAAACTGGAGACTCTGAGGTCAGTATTCCTGTAGTTGGTCAACAAGTGATAACTGTTCACCAGATCCACATGTGTTTACCAGGAACACATAGTCCACATCACATGTGTTTACCAGACACATAGTCCACATCATATATGTTTACCAGACACATAGTCCACATCACATGTGTTTACCAGGCACATAGTCCACATCACATGTGTTTACCAGACACATAGTCCACATCATACAGACACACATAGTCCACATCATACAGACACACATAGTCCACATCACATGTGTTTACCAGACACATAGTCCACATCACATGTGTTTACCAGACACAGAGTCCAATTCAGAGATGTTTACCAGACACATAGTCCACATCACATGTGTTTACCAGACACATAGTCCACATCATACAGACACACATAGTCCACATCATACAGACACACATATTCCACATCATACAGACACACATAGTCCACATCACATGTGTTTACCAGGCACATAGTCCACATCACACAGACACACATAGTCCACATCATACAGACACACATAGTCCACATCATACAGACACACATAGTCCACATCATACAGACACACATAGTCCACATCATACAGACACACATAGTCCACATCACATGTGTTTACCAGACACATAGTCCACATCATACAGACACACATATTCCACATCACACAGACACACATAGTCCACATCACACAGACACACATATTCCTCATCACACAGACACACATAGTCCACATCATATGTGTTTGGACAGTGAAGCTTACAGGTTTAAATTTGCTGCTATGCTCCAGTATTTTGGATTTGAGAAAACAGTTTAATATTAGGTGACTGTACAGAACGTCACCTTTAATTAGAGGTTAATGGTGAGAGGTTAGTATGTTTGGTTGTTGCCTCTGTAACTCTCTCACTCTTTATTATTAATGATTCATTCATGATCTTTCTTAATCATGGCAGTCACAAGCTTGTTGTGGTCATTGTTGTGACAGAATATCAGACCAAATACAAATCTTTTGACTATTTTAATAGACTATAAGTGAATTGGTCAGAATACTTATGACCTCTTCAGATAGGGGGACTAGATAGATGACTTGCTTTTAGTTTTCTAAACGTGAAACAGACATTTATAAAAGAATGCCCTCAAATTAAAGGTGACATCAGTAGCGTGCCGTGGTTCTGGGGCCCGGGCCTTCAGTGAAGTCCTACACAGTCCCACCCAAATTAATCCACCTCTTATTACTATCATTATGATGCCATGGCTCTAGACACTATACATTTAGACAGAAACGCAGTATAACCAGGCGTTGCGTCACCTTGAAATGTACATTTTTATTCAGAGAATTGCAGGGGAAGAGTACAATACATTTTCATTGTGCAGCTTCGTTGCCCTGCGCGCTTGTTCGTTGAGCTGTAGATCCACTCGGTGTCCCCAAAAGTTTTCAAAAGCACCATTGTTTGTAAGTCCCAGCCGTACTTTGGTGTCTCGTTGCTGCCTTGGTTAGACAACTCAGGTTTGCAAAGCCAGTGTGGCTCCAAACACCAAATCGATCACTTGCAAATAATAGACATTCCCAGCAGTACAGTTTGCAGTGCTTCTCAGAGCCTGTCTTTGTAGCGTCGGCTTTGTAGCGTCGGCGTCTACCTCTCCTGACAATGTCTAACTTTTCTTGAAAAGTTTGTCTTGAGAATGGCGTTATAATTATATCCTCAACCAAATCGATATCTTCTCCTTCCGCCATTGTGGGTTGAAAAAACAGCTTAGTAGTACGCAAATTAATTAGTTTATCAATTTCAGTTTCCTAGTTCTGAGACCTGCCCATATAGGACCTGCCTCTCAATATTGGTAATCCAATCAAAAGAGGTGCAGCACTACGCCTGCTAGCTGGCTCCTGTGTAACACTGGAGCCAGCCAGCAGGCGTACAATAGCCAACTCTAAAGCTGATTGGTTGACACTAAATTTTAATTTCCATTCACTTTAAGCTACAAGCGCCCACACTGTTGATTCTGAAGGCCTGAGGGCAGATTTTAGACCCCTGGCAACACATGATGGCTGAATATGATTGGATAAAATATCTAACATAAAGACCAGCCCTCCAAATCTCAACCTGGGGCTGGAAGCAGTGCAACCAAGAAGAACGCTATGAAATGAAGAGTGTAACTCTTACTCTGGGGAATAATTTAATACATATTTGTGGGAAAATATATTTAAAAAATATATATATTCTGATGATGTTTAGGCCAGCAGAGAAGGTCTTGCTGGCCCTGACGGCCCACCACTGTGTGACGTTATATAAATAAATAGGACATTAACGCTTGACTAGTAACCGGAAGGTTGCAAGTTCAAATCCCCGAGCTGACAAGGTACAAATCTGTCGTTCTGCCCCTGAACAGGCAGTTAACCCACTGTTCCTAGGCCGTCATTGAAAATAAGAATTTGTGCTTAACTGACTTGCCTGGTTAAATAAAGATACAATAAAAATAAATACTGCCACTTTAAATAACACATTTGACTGTCAATATATATATATATATATATATATATATTACACTGTCAATATATATATGGTGTGGACTGTATACTCAGTACAATCTAAATCTGACACCTCACTGTCTGTCTTCTGACTGATGCTGTTTTTAAACTGGTCTGGTCAGTCTACTCAAATATTTGGACTTCAGATTTTTCTCTCTACAAGCCATACTTTGATCATTTTGTAATTTCTAAAAATGATACATTCATTTATGAATAGATATGAAAGCCATCTGGACTCTGATATATCTTATTATGTTGAAGAAATTTCCTGACACTATTTTCACCACCAAAGAATATCAGTGTGATTTTAATATGATTTGACTCTTTGCAGGCTGTCAGGCTGTGGAGTCACGGACAAAGGCTGTGCTTCTCTGGTCTCAGCTCTCATCTCAAACCCCTCACACCTGAGAGAGCTGGATCTGAGTAACAATGACCTGAAGGATTCAGGAGTGAAGCTGCTCTCTACTGGACTGGGGAATCCCCACTGTAAACTGGAGACTCTGAGGTCAGTATTCCTGTAGTTGGTCAACAAGTGATAACTGTTCACCAGATCCACATGTGTTTACCAGGAACACATAGTCCACATCACATGTGTTTACCAGACACATAGTCCACATCATACAGACACACATAGTCCACATCATACAGACACACATAGTCCACATCACATGTGTTTACCAGACACATAGTCCACATCACATGTGTTTACCAGACACAGAGTCCAATTCATAGATGTTTACCAGACACATAGTCCACATCACATGTGTTTACCAGACACATAGTCCACATCATACAGACACACATAGTCCACATCATACAGACACACATATTCCACATCATACAGACACACATATTCCTCATCACACAGACACACATATTCCACATCATACAGACACACATAGTCCACATCACACAGACACGCATATTCCTCATCACACAGACACACATAGTCCACATCACATGTGTTTGGACAGTGAAGCTTACAGGTTTAAATTTGCTGCTATCCTCCAGTATTTTGGATTTGAGAAAACAGTTTAATATTAGGTGACTGTACAGAATGTCACCTTTAATTAGAGGTTAATGGTGAGAGGTTAGTATGTTTGGTTGTTGCCTCTGTAACTCTCTCACTCTTTATTATTAATGATTCATTCATGATCTTTCTTAATCATGGCAGAGTCACAAGCTTGTTGTGGTCATTGTTGCGACAAAATATCAGACCAAATACAAATCTTTTGACTATTTTAATAGACTATAAGTGAATTGGTCAGAATACTTATGACCTCTTCAGATAGGGGGACTAGATAGATGAATTGCTTTTAGTTTTCTAAACGTGAAACAGACATTTATAAAAGAATGCCCTCAAATTAAAGGTGACATTATATAAATTAATAGGACATTATATACTGTCACTTCAAATAAAACATTTGATCTCAAATCCAAAATGCCGGAGTATAGAGCCACATATAAAATGTTATCTTCACTGTCAATTTATATATGGTGTGGACTGTATACTCAATTCAATCTAAATCTGACACCTCACTGTCAAACTAGATATGGTGTGAACTGTATACTCAGTACAATCTAAATCTGACACCTCACTGTCAAACTAGATATGGTGTGAACTGTATACTCAGTACAATCTAAATCTGACACCTCACTGTCAAATTAGATATGATGTGGACTGTATACTCAGTACAATCTAAATCTGACACCTCACTGTCAAACTAGATATGGTGTGAACTGTATACTCAGTACAATCTAAATCTGACACCTCACTGTCAAACTAGATATGATGTGGACTGTATACTCAGTACAATCTAAATCTGACACCTCTCTGTTAAACTAGATATGATATGGACTGTATACTCAGTACAATCTAAATCTGACACCTCACTGTCAAACTAGATATGGTGTGAACTGTATACTCAGTACAATCTAAATCTGATACCTCACTGTCTGTCTTTTGACTGATGCTGTGTTTAAACTGGTCTGGTCAGTCTACTCAAATATTTGGAGTTTATATTTTCTCTCTACAAACCATGCTTTGATCATTTTGTAATTTCTAAAAATGATACATTAATTAATTAAGCCATCTGGACTCTGATATATCTTATTATGTTGAAGAAATTTACTGCCACTATTTTCCCCACCAAAGAATAGCACTGTGATTTTAATATGATTTGACTCTTTGCAGGCTGTCAGGCTGTCTAGTCACAGAGGAAGGCTGTTGTTCTCTGGTCTCAGCTCTGAAATCAAACCCCTCACACCTGAGAGAGCTGGATCTGAGCTACAATCACCCAGGAGACTCAGGAGTCAGACTGCTCTCTGCTGGACTGGAGGATCCAAACTGCAGACTGGAGAAACTCAAGTGTGTAGAGGGTTTATGTCAATGTTCATATCAGACATGTTTGAGTTATCAGGCTAGTTAAGACAAACATTATTACCACCACTTTGGCATAGTTGTGAGTGTGTGTGTGTGTGTGTGTGTGTGTGTGTGTGTGTGTGTGTGTGTGTGTGTGTGTGTGTGTGTGTGTGTGTGTGTGTGTGTGTGTGTGTGTGTGTGTGTGTGTGTGTGTGTGCTTTGCGTTCACGTGTATCAGTTATTGACTGTCTGTTCTTCTGCTTTCCGCTACAGTGTGGAACATGGTGGAGAGAACAGAATGAAACCTGGACTTAGAAAATGTGAGTGTTGACTGCTGTGAAGAATTTGACTAAGAATAAGTCAAAGTCAAAGACCACCGTCATTACTTGGTCGTATTAAATATAAGTTGTAGTTCTACAGAAGCAGAAATCAGGGACACTAAAGTTTAGAAAGAGTTGCTTTGACAATGTGTGTGTCTGTGTATGTGTGTGGTGTGTTCGTGTAACGCTAGACATGTGTGTGTGTGTGTGTGTGTGTGTGTGTGTGTGTGTGTGTGTGTGTGTGTGTGTGTGTGTGTGTGTGTGTGTGTGTAATTAATGGGAATAAGTGTGTTTTATATTACCATACAGTATAACATTTGATCAATCAAAAGTCTCAAGTTACCTTAACTTCTCCTTTTGATACCTAGAAACATCTACGTTAAATGAATTAGTGAAAGGTGAGTTAACATTCTAATGTGAATGATGATGATTTCTAATATTGTGTCTGGTTTCATCCATCAGATGCCTGTGATCTCAAACTGGACCCAAACACAGCACACAGACTCCTCCCTCTGACTGAGGAGAACAGAAAGGTGACACGTAGCAGAGAGACACAACCGTATCCTGATCACCCAGAGAGATTTGAGGTCTGGCAGCAAGTGCTGTGTAGAGACAGTCTGACTGGGCGCTGTTACTGGGAGGTAGAGAGGAGTGGGGGATTGGCTGACATTGGAGTGACATATAAAGGAATCAGCAGGAGAGGAGAGGGTAATGACTGTGTTATTGGATCCAATGACAAGTCCTGGAGTCTGTTCTGCTCTGACAACAGTTACACTGCCAGGCACAATAATAATCCCACTACCATAGCCGTCCCCCCCTCCAGCTCCCACAGAGTAGGAGTGTATCTGGACTGGCCTGCCGGCACTCTGTCCTTCTACAGAGTCTCCTCTGCCACACTGACCCACCTGTACACATTCTACACCCCATTCACTGAGCCCCTCTATCCAGGGTTTAAGGTTAATGATGTTGACTCCTCAGTGTCGCTGTGTCAGGTGTTCATGGGGCCAAAAAAGACATGATGTTTCACTCTAATCATGTGTTTTATGTTTGATCACAATATGATCATGTAAATACAATTTAAATGCATGGAGTAACACACACACACCAGTTTGGACCAGTTTATTCCTGGAAATAATAACCATGGTAACTCTGTGTCAATGGACACACACACTCGCACACTGGACACACAATAACACACGCTGGACAAACTGGACACACACACACACACCCACACACACACACACACACACACACACACACTGGACACACACACACACACACACACACACACACACACACACACACACACACACACACACACACACACACACTGTAAGTGAAAATGTTAATTGAATGTGCCCATAACTGAGTATGTGACTAACCTTGTGAAACTGTCCTATTATAGTGTCCTGTTCTTCTGAATGTTTGTAGATTAGATTTGTAATAGTGTTATAGTAATGAATAAAGTTCAGTTCCAGCTTCACACTGAAACAAAAAACCATAATAATAAGATAATAATAATATAACCAGCCAGGTGAAATGATTTGCTGTATTCCAAAAGCACCAGTGCATGAACAGTTGTAAAGGATGAACTGCATTATATATATATATATATATATATATATATATATATATATATATATATATATATATATATATATATATATATATATATATATATATATATATATATATATATATATATATATATATATATATATTCATGACAAGACAAGATCTAAAAACAGTCATTTGTTGATTGTGTCAGACGCTGTAGTGTCCTTATACCTGTGACTTTTTGTTCTTTTTAAACGTTTTTTTTAAAGGTGTAGATCAGCATAAAACTGTGGAAAGAATGTTGCTTCCATCAATGTAATTGTCTGCATCATTTCCAATCCCCCATATATCTTTGGGGTAAATATACATACCCATACACGCATGCATACATATACACATATATACATACCCATACACGCATGCATACATATACACATATATACATACCCATACACGCATGCATACATATACACATATATACATACCCATACACGCATGCATACATATACACATATATACATACCCATACACGCATGCATACATATACACATATATACATACCCATACACGCATGCATACATATACACATATATACATACCCATACACGCATGCATACATATACACATATATACATACCCATACACGTATGCATACATATACACATATATACATACCCATACACGTATGCATACATATACACATATATACATACCCATACACGCATGCATACATATACACATATATACATACCCATACACGCATGCATACATATACACATATATATATATACACACATACCTATATAGACAGACATATACACATATATACATACACATACCTATATAGACAGACATATACACATATATATACAAATACCTATATAGACAGACATATACACATATATACATACACATACCTATGTAGACAGACATATACACATATATACATACACATACCTATGTAGACAGACATATACACATATATACATACACATACCTATATAGACAGACATATACACATATATATATACAAATACCTATGTAGACAGACATATACACATATATACATACACATACCTATGTAGACAGACATATACACATATATACATACACATACCTATGTAGACAGACATATACACATATATACATACACATACCTATATAGACATATATATATACAAATACCTATGTAGACAGACATATACACATATATACATACACATACCTATGTAGACAGACATATACACATATATATATATACAAATACCTATATAGACAGACATATACACATATATACATACACATACCTATGTAGACAGACATATACACATATATACATACACATACCTATATAGACATATATATATACAAATACCTATGTAGACAGACATATACACATATATACATACACATACCTATGTAGACAGACATATACACATATATACATACACATACCTATATAGACAGACATATACACATATATACATACACATACCTATATAGACAGACATATACACATATATACATACACATACCTATGTAGACAGACATATACACATATATATATACACATACCTATATAGACAGACATGTACACATATATACATACACATACCTATATAGACAGACATATACACATATATACATACACCTACCTATATAGACATACATATACACATATATACATACACATACCTATATAGACAGACATATACACATATATACATACACATACCTATGTAGACAGACATATACACATATATACATACACATACCTATGTAGACAGACATATACACATATATATATACAAATACCTATGTAGACAGACATATACACATATATACATACACATACCTATATAGACAGACATATACACATATATACATACACATACCTATGTAGACAGACATGTACACATATACATACACATACCTATATAGACAGACATATACACATATATACATACACATACCTATATAGACATACATATACACATACCTATGTAGACATACATATACACATATACATACACATACCTATGTAGACAGACATATACACATATATACATACACATACCTATATAGACATACATATACACATATATACATACACATACCTATGTAGACAGACATACTTTTTTAAAGAATATACCTTCATTATTATTCCCCGCAAACCCTACGACCGATCCCCCAATTGGAGTAAACTAATAAACACTTCTGCTTCTCCCTTCAATCCATACATCTTATACACACTCTACAGACACAGTCTACTTTACAATAGTTCTCTCTTGTTTGTTCTTTGTCCTTCCTCTATTTCTGATGTCTAGTTTGATTTCTATTTGTAACTGTGCTATTTTACAAAAGTTCCGAACCTATCTACATTTTACAGATCCCGTATGCTTTACATGGGTTATCTTGTTATTAGTCCCACCCTTCAGCTCCATTCAACCCCTTCCATCTGTCTCCCAACATCATCCGTTTCGGATTTCTACTTGCCATATATTTTTAATCTGTGCTGTGATGCTTCACAAAATAATTGAACCTTCCTATTCTCATAGCTTCTACAGATTGTAAATTAAAAATCAACATTTTTTGCTAAAATAATTATTATATTATTGATTGATTATGGCTTTTCAAATCACCCAGTATTGCTGTCTGTAGTGTTAGTTCTAGGCAAATGTTGCAATTCTTCAGCCATTCCTGGACCTGTGACCAAAAACGAGCTACATATGGACAATACCAAAATAAATGATCTAATGACTCTGCCTCCTCACAGCAGAATCTGCAGAGCTGGGAAGATTGTATCCCCCATATATATAACATTATATTAGTTGCAAGAATTTTGTATAGTAATTTAGATTGAAAAAATTCAAAGTTTTGCATCCGGCAAATGGGTACATGGAATGGGTACATCGAATGGGGTACATCAAATCTCTTCCCAACTATTTTGCTATTTATATGGCACAGCTGTCAGTTTTTTCGTCCTTAAATGAAATTGGTATATGTTTTTATTCATCACACTTTTCTTTAACAATTCTTTAACAGGGCTGACATACAAGTTCCTTACTTTTTCCCCTTCTACTTGCCTCTTCCATTTTTGTGGTAATGCTGCAATTAATTGGTTGTAATTCTGGGTAGAGCAGACATTTCCATATGTCTGTGTTAGCTGCATGTGTGACATAACTCCACCAGTCCTATTTATGATATCATTGACTAAATGTATACCTTTTTTAAACATTTCTTCGATAAATACAGTTTTTTTTTAAATCAATTAGTATATTTGAATTTAACCACAATATTTGTTGAATTATTTGTTCTGTCTTTTCAGGTGGATTAAACTGAAATTGCAACCATCTTTCTAAGGTTTGTTTAAAAAATAAAGCTATTTTGGAGATGATTTCCTTTTCAAATAACTGAAAGGGAGCAGGTGTCATCTGAATAAAGGGAGCAGGTGTCATCTGAATAAAGGGGAAAGGCCCTTCCTGGATATAGGATGAGACATTCCTACCAATTAACTAGAGAACCAGTTTGGATTTAAGGTTCACTTTTGTATGACTGATGCCTTTAGTGAGAGGTCTAATGCTTTAATATTTAATCATTTCTGCCCTACGAATTCATATTCGTTATAGAAATAGGCCCTTTAATTTGATCTGCTTTGAATATTTTATTTTATTAGGTGTCATCTGAATAAAGGGAGCAGGTGTCATCTGAATAAAGGGAGCAGGTGTCATCTGAATAAAGGGAGCAGGTGTCATCTGAATAAAGGGAGCAGGTGTCATCTGAATAAAGGGAGCAGGTGTCATCTGAATAAAGGGAGCAGGTGTCATCTGAATAAAGGGAGCAGGTGTCATCTGAATAAAGGGAGCAGGTGTCATCTGAATAAAGGGAGCAGGTGTCATCTGAATAAAGGGAGCAGGTGTCATCTGAATAAAGGGAGCAGGTGTCATCTGAATAAAGGGAGCAGGTGTCATCTGAATAAAGGGAGCAGGTGCATCTGAATAAAGGGAGCAGGTGTCATCTGAATAAAGGGAGCAGGTGCATCTGAATAAAGGGAGCAGGTGCATCTGAATAAAGGGAGCAGGTGTCATCTGAATAAAGGGAGCAGGTGCATCTGAATAAAGGGAGCAGGTGTCATCTGAATAAAGGGAGCAGGTGTCATCTGAATAAAGGGAGCAGGTGCATCTGAATAAAGGGAGCAGGTGTCATCTGAATAAAGGGAGCAGGTGCATCTGAATAAAGGGAGCAGGTGCATCTGAATAAAGGGAGCAGGTGCATCTGAATAAAGGGAGCAGGTGCATCTGAATAAAGGGAGCAGGTGTCATCTGAATAAAGGGAGCAGGTGCATCTGAATAAAGGGAGCAGGTGCATCTGAATAAAGGAGCAGGTGCATCTGAATAAAGGGAGCAGGTGTCATCTGAATAAAGGGAGCAGGTGTCATCTGAATAAAGGGAGCAGGTGTCATCTGAATAAAGGGAGCAGGTGTCATCTGAATAAAGGGAGCAGGTGCATCTGAATAAAGGGAGCAGGTGTCATCTGAATAAAGGGAAAGGCCCATCCTGAATATAGGATGAGACGTTCTTACCAATCTACTAGAGAACCAGTTTGGACTTTTGTATGACTGATGCCTTTAGTGAGAGGTCTAATGCTTTAATATTTAATCATTTCTGCCCTACGAATTCATATTCGTTATAGAAATAGGCCCTTTAATTTGATCTGCTTTGAATATTTTATGTTCATATAATTTACAAAGCAGGTCACTAGGTATAGGCTAAACCATAAGCAAATAGGTCAACTGTGATGTGACTAAAGAGTTAATCAGGGTGATTTCACCACAAATAGACAGGTATTTTTCTTTCCATGGGAGCAAGATCTTATCTATTTTTGCTAACTTTCTATAAAAATGTAATGGAGTGAGATCATTTCTTTCTTTTGGGATTTGTATACCGAGTATGTCCACATCTCCGTCATACCATTTTATTGGTAAACTACATGGTAATGTAAAATTTGCATTTTTTAGTGATCCAATATGTAATATGTTACATTTATCATAATTTGGTTTTAATCCACAGAGAAGAGCAAAAGTATCTAGATCCTCTAAGAGGCCGTGGAGAGACTCCAATTATACCTGTGCCTTTACACATGAATCAGTCTGTCTACTCTTTATGCTTTGGTTCGGGGTTTGTGCGAGCAGGCCCCACAAACAAATCGGGTGTCCTGCACACAGTTTTCATGGGCCATTGGGAGAGCAGGGCCTGCTGCCTGCTTGGAGCTGTGGTGCTTAGAGAAGAGGGAGAGCAGGACCTGCTGCCTGCTTGGAGCTGTGGTGCTTGGGGAAGAGGGAGAGCAGGACCTGCTGCCTGCTTGGAGCTGTGGTGCTTGGGGAAGAGGGAGAGCAGGACCTGCTGCCTGCTTGGAGCTGTGGTGCTTGGGGAAGAGGAAGAGCAGGACCTGCTGCCTGCTTGGAGCTGTGGTGCTTAGGGAAGAGGGAGAGCAGGACCTGCTGCCTGCTTGGAGCTGTGGTGCTTAGGGAAGAGGGAGAGCAGGACCTGCTGCCTGCTTGGAGCTGTGGTGCTTAGGGAAGAGGGAGAGCAGGACCTGCTGCCTGCTTGGAGCTGTGGTGCTTAGGGAAGAGGGAGAGCAGGACCTGCTGCCTGCTTGGAGCTGTGGTGCTTGGGGAAGAGGGAGAGCAGGACCTGCTGCCTGCTTGGAGCTGTGGTGCTTAGGGGAAGAGGGAGAGCAGGACCTGCTGCCTGCTTGGAGCTGTGGTGCTTAGGGAAGAGTGAGAGCAGGACCTGCTGCATGCTTGGCGGCTGGAGTTGTTTATTGACGTTTATGTGGTTCTCATGCCAGATCCAGTGGGGTGCATGGTGCTGAGAATGCAAACACATATTTTTATGTGTGAAATTGTTTAGGTGTAGTTTCAATGGGCCGGCTGTGCAGGCTGACTGGCATGTTTCCCGCTCATCAACTTCGATAGAGTCAAGGATATGTTTAGCATTATGACAAAGTAAAATGTAAAAGTAATGGTATCAACCCACAAGTCATGCTGTCAAATGATTTGCTACTGATAAATAGGCATAACAAACTCAATACACTATTGTCTTTCTAAATGAAATCAACCTCTTCCCCCTCCTTATCATTCAGTTAGGCCTCATTTAAATTACATTGTGAAGTAAGATGAGCAATTATCACCCATTCATTCATTTATCATTCATTGAGTGAGGAGAGAGATGCATTAGCGCCTGGCTGGGTACCAACGTCCTACAGCACGTTGTCTTGGCAGGTTAATCTGGGAATAGGTGGAGAAAACACTGGTAGACAGGTTGAGAACAAGTTCTCATTATCAACTGCGACCTGGCCAAGATAAAGCAAAGCAGTTCGACACATAACAACACAGAGTTACACATGGAGTAAAACAAACATACAGTCAATAATACAGTAGAAAAATATGTCTATATACAATGTGAGCAAATGAGGTGAGATAAGGGAGGTAAAGGCAAAAAAAGGCCATGGTGGCAAAGTAAATACAATATAGCAAGTAAAACACTGGAATGGTAGATTTGCAGTGGAAGTAGAAATAAAAATAATGGGGTGCAAAGGAGCTAAATAAATACATACAATAGGGGAGAGGTATTTGTTTGGGCTAAATTATAGATTGGCTATGTACAGGTGCAGTAATCTGTGAGCTGCTCCGACAGCTGGTGCTTAAAGCTAGTGAGGGAGATAAGTGTTTCCAGTTTCAGAGATTTTTGTAGTTCGTTCCAGTCATTGGCAGCAGAGAACTGGAAGGAGAAGCGGTCAAAGAAAGAATTGGTTTTAGGGGTGACCAGAGAGATATACCTGCTGGAGCGCGTGCTACAGGTGGGTGCTGCTATGGTGACCAGCGAGCTGAAATAAGGGGGGACTTTACCTAGCAGGGTCTTGTAGATGACATGGAGCCAGTGGGTTTGGCGACGAGTATGAAGCGAGGGCCGGCCCACGGAGCGTGCAGGTCGCAGTGGTGGGTAGTATATGGGGCTTCCGGCGCCAACAGAGATGGCCGCCTTGCTTCGTTCCTAGGAAACTATGCAGTTTTGTGTTTTTTTACGTGTTATTTCTTACATTAGTACCCCAGGTCATCTTAGGTTTCATTACATACAGTCGAGAAGAACTACTGTATATAAGATCAGCGTCAACTCACCATCAGTACGACCAAGAATATGTTTTTCGCGACGCAGATCCTGTGTTCTGCCTTACAAACAGGACAACGGAATGGATCGCATGCAGCGACCCAAAAAAAACGACTCCGAAAAAGAGGGAAACGTGGCGGTCTTCTGGTCAGACTACGGAGACGGGCACATCGTGCCCCACTTCCTAGCATTCTTCTTGCCAATGTCCAGTCTCTTGACAACAAGGTCGATGAAATCCGAGCGAGGGTAGCATTCCAGAGGGACATCAGAGACTGTAACGTTCTGTGCTTCACGGAAACATGGCTCACTGGAGAGACGCTATCCGAAGCGGTGCAGCCAACGGGTTTCTCCACGCATCGCACCGACAGAAACAAACACCTTTCTGGTAAGAAGAGGTGTGGGGGTGTATGCCTTATGGCTAACGAGGCATGGTGCGATGAAAGAAACATACAGGAACTCAAATCCTTCTGTTCACCTGATTTAGAATTCCTCACAATCAAATGTAGACCGCATTATCTACCAAGAGAATTCTCTTCGATTATAATCACAGCCGTATATATCCCCCCAAGCAGACACATCGATGGCTCTGAACGAACTTTATTTAACTCTTTGCAAACTGGAAACCATTTATCCGGAGGCTGCATTCATTGTTGCTGGGGATTTTAACAAGGCTAATCTGAAAACAAGACTCCCTAAATTTTATCAGCATATCGATTGCGCAACCAGGGGCGGAAAAACCTTGGATCACTGTTACTCTAACTTCCGCGACGCATATAAGGCCCTGCCACGCCCCCTTTCGGAAAAGCTGACCACGACTCCATTTTGCTGATACCTGCCTACAGACAAAAGCTAAAAAAGAAGCTCCCACGCTGAGGTCTGTCCAACGCTGGTCCGACCAAGCTGACTCCACACTCCAAGACTGCTTCCATCACGTGGACTGGGACATGTTTCGTATTGCGTCAGATAACAACATTGACGAATACGCTGATTCGTTGTGCGAGTTCATTAGAACGTGCGTTGAAGATGTCGTTCCCATAGCAACGATTAAAACATTCCCTAACCAGAAACCGTGGATTGATGGCAGCATTCGCGTGAAACTGAAAGCGCAAACCACTGCTTTCAATCAGGGCAAGGTGTCTGGTAACATGACTGAAAACAAACAATGCAGCTATTCCCTCCGTAAGGCTATCAAACAAGCTAAGCGTCAGTACAGAGACAATGTAGAATCCGAATTCAACGGCTCAGACACAAGAGACATGTGGCAGGGTCTACAGTCAATCACGGACTACAGGAAGAAATCCAGCCCAGTCACGGACCAGGATGTCTTGCTCCCAGGCAGACTAAATAACTTTTTTGCCCGCTTTGAGGACAATACAGTGCCACTGACACTGCCTGCAACGGAAAAATGCGGTCTCTCCTTCACTGCAGCCGATGTGAGTAAAACATTTAAACGTGTTAACCCTCGCAAGGCTGCAGGCCCAGACGGCATCCCCAGCCGCGCCCTCAGAGCATGCGCAGACCAGCTGGCTGGTGTGTTTACGGACATATTCAATCAAAACCTATACCAGTCTGCTGTTCCCACATGCTTCAAGAGGGCCATCATTGTTCCTGTTCCCAAGAAAGCTAAGGTAACTGAGCTAAACGACTACCGCCCCGTAGCACTCACTTCCGTCATCATGAAGTGCTTTGAGAGACTAGTCAAGGACCATATCACCTCCACCCTACCTGACACCCTAGACCCACTCCAATTTGCTTACCGCTCAAATAGGTCCACAGACGATGCAATCTCAACCACACTGCACACTGCCCTAACCCATCTGGACAAGAGGAATACCTATGTGAGAATGCTGTTCATCGACTACAGCTCAGCATTCAACACCATAGTACCCTCCAAGCTCGTCATCAAGCTCGAGACCCTGGGTCTCGACCCCGCCCTGTGCAACTGGGTACTGGACTTCCTGACGGCCGCCCCCAGGTGGTGAGGGTAGGTAACAACATCTCCTCCCCGCTGATCCTCAACACTGGGGCCCCACAAGGGTGCGTTCTGAGCCCTCTCCTGTACTCCCTGTTCACCCACGACTGCGTGGCCACGCACGCCTCCAACTCAATCATCAAGTTTGCGGACGACACAACAGTGGTAGGCTTGATTACCAACAACGACGAGACGGCCTACAGGGAGGAGGTGAGGGCCCTCAGAGTGTGGTGTCAGGAAAATAACCTCACACTCAACGTCAACAAAACTAAGGAGATGATTGTGGACTTCAGGAAACAGCAGAGGGAACACCCCCTATCCACATCGATGGAACAGTAGTGGAGAGAGTAGCAAGTTTTAAGTTCCTCGGCATACACATCACAGACAAAATTAATTGGTCCACTCACACAGACAGCATCGTGAAGAAGGCGCAGCAGCGCCTCTTCAACCTCAGGAGGCTGAAGAAATTCTGCTTGTCACCAAAAGCACTCACAAACTTCTACAGATGCACAATCGAGAGCATCCTGGCGGGCTGTATCACCGCCTGGTACGGCAACTGCTCCGCCCTCAACCGTAAGGCTCTCCAGAGGGTAGTGAGGTCTGCACAACGCATCACCGGGGCAAACTACCTGCCCTCCAGGACACCTACAACACCCGATGTTACAGGAAGGCCATAAAGATCATCAAGGACATCAACCACCCGAGCCACTGCCTGTTCACCCCGCTATCATCCAGAAGGCGAGGTCAGTACAGGTGCATCAAAGCTGGGACCGAGAGACTGAAAAACAGCTTCTATCTCAAGGCCATCAGACTGTTAAACAGCCACCACTAACATTGAGTGGCTGCTGCCAACACACTGACACTGACTCAACTCCAGCCACTTTAATAATGGGAATTGATGGGAAATGATGTAAATATATCACTAGCCACTTTAAACAATGCTACCTTATATAATGTTACTTACCCTACATTATTCATCTCATATGCATACGTATATACTGTACTCTATATCATCGACTGCATCCTTATGTAATACATGTATCACTAGCCACTTTAAACTATGCCACTTTGTTTACATACTCATCTCACATGTATATACTGTACTCGATACCATCTACTGTATCTTGCCTATGCTGCTCTGCACCATCACTCATTCGTATATCCTTATGTACATATTCTTTATCCCCTTACACTGTGTATAAGACAGTAGTTTAGGAATTGTTAGTTAGATTACTTGTTGGTTATTACTGCATTGTCGGAACTAGAAGCACAAGCATTTTGCTACACTCGCATTAACATCTGCTAACCATGTGTATGTGACAAATAAAAATTGATTTGATTTGAGATTGATTTGATTTGAAACGGATTGCACTGTGATAGACTGCATCCAATTTGATGAGTAGAGTGTTGGAGGCTATTTTGTAAATGACATCGCCGAAGTCAAGGATTGGTAGGATGGTCAGTTTTACAAGGGTATGTTTGGCAGCATGAGTGAAGGATGCTTTGTTGCGAAATAGGAAGCCGATTCTAGATTTAATTTTGGATTGGAGATGTTTGATGTGGGTCTGGAAGGAGAGTTTACAGTCTAATCAGACACCTAGATATTTGTAGTTGTCCACGTATTCTACGTCAGAACCGTCCAGAGTAATGATGCTGGACGGGTGGGCAGGTGCAGGCATTTAGTTTTACTTGTATTTAAGAGCAATTGGAGGCCACGGAAGGAGAGTTGTATGGCATTGAAGCTCGTATAGTTCCCTGGAGTACACAAATATAAAAATACACAATGTACCTTCAGAGATGTAATGCATTGTCAAAGACTTTACGATGATAGGCTTTATGATGATAATATTCACCTAGGAATGAACTTGGTTAAAACCTGATGGGGCTAAGGGAAATACAGCCCCCTTTAGATGAATTGTTTGCACAAAGTAAACTTAAAAAAAACTGTCAAAAATTGCTAATATATGCATATAATAATTATTATTGAATAGAAAACACTCTAAAGCTTCTAAAACCGTTCGAATTATGTCTGTATGTAAAGCAGAACTCACAGGGCAGCCATTCTCCCAAACTCTCTCTCTCTCTCCTAAGAAAGTTGCTCGAACTTTGACGTCATCGCCCCCACCCTTCCCAACCAGCTATGGATCTCGGAACAGTTTCTATTTCTTCAGCGCGCTCTCGTCTTTCAATGAGATGTGGAACGGAGAAAATAGCACGAGCTTTGACTGCTTGGCGGGCAAAATACTGAGGTGTCACGAGTTTTCAGGTGCGCGCTCTGTGAAAAGGGTCTTTTTTTCCCAGCCTGCCTGAAGAGAGTTCGTTATGTTTGATTTAATCGCCAATTGTTTTGTACGTTAAAAACATCCTAAAGCTTGATTCTGCACTTAGTTTGACCAGTTTAGTCGACATATAATATGTAAATTTGAAGTTTTGATGCGCAATTTTCGTGATCAGAAGTCCTTTTTGGGGTAATTCACCTGAAGATTTTAGCGTTTGCTAATACAAAGACACACCAACAGCAACCAAGCGGTGTTCCTAGTTTGGAACCCGTAGCCCCTTAAGGCCACAGGACTAAATTCAACAACCATGTCTCTGTCACTAACAAATAGTCATGAGTGGTTATGTTGTCATTCACTAGAAAAGGCAAGGCACACTGGGAAATGATTTAGAAGGAATGGCTTAGTGGGGGCAAGGCTTTCATATTACCCAGGGAGATGTACCGTGCTGCGGACAAGCCTCCTTTATGACAGTCACAAGTACACATCATGAAGGAAGCAGTGTCATGGTGTATTTGTTACCAAGTGGGAATTTACTACATAAGACTGGGAAAAATCCACTTGAATGGCCCTCCAGCTGGTATTACTAGTGGGAAACTCGTCTATCAGATGGTGACCTCTGACGTCACCTACGAAGGAAATGGTTTCTATAACAGCATTTTTGTCAGTTCAATGCTAAATCCCGTGCTCTCCGAGGGTTTGTATCGCTGCCTTGGTACATGCAGAAGTCTGCTTTCCCTGGAGTGGCTCCAGACTGGATGAATTTAATCCATGTTTTTCCCACGGCCTTTTTCTCCTGCTCACTCCACTTCCTCTTCTTAGAACCTTTGGACACAATGAAAAAGGATTCCTGAGGCATTTAAGAGCACCTCCTCTCTGCTGCTTGACCATACACTTCCTCTCTGCTGCTTGACCATACACTTCCTCTCTGCTGCTTGACCATACACTTCCTCTCTGCTGCTTGACCATACACTTCCTCTCTGCTGCTTGACCATACACTTCCTCTCTGCTTCTACTTGACCATACACTTCCTCTCTGCTTCTGCTTGACCATACACTTCCTCTCTGCTTCTACTTGACCATACACTTCCTCTCTGCTGCTGCTTGACCATACACTTCCTCTCTGCTGCTGCTTGACCATACACTTCCTCTCTGCTGCTGCTTGACCATACACTTCCTCTCTGCTGCTGCTTGACCATACACTTCCTCTCTGCTGCTGCTTGACCATACACTTCCTCTCTGCTGCTGCTTGACCATACACTTCCTCTCTGCTGCTGCTTGACCATACACTTCCTCTCTGCTGCTGCTTGACCATACACTTCCTCTGCTGCTGCTTGACCATAATACACTTCCTCTCTGCTGCTGCTTGACCATACACTTCCTCTCTGCTGCTGCTTGACCATACACTTCCTCTCTGCTGCTGCTTGACCATACACTTCCTCTCTGCTGCTGCTTGACCATACACTTCCTCTCTGCTGCTGCTTGACCATAACACTTCCTCTCTGCTGCTGCTTGACCATAACACTTCCTCTCTGCTGCTGCTTGACCATAACACTTCCTCTCTGCTGCTGCTTGACCATAACACTTCCTCTCTGCTGCTGCTTGACCATACACTTCCTCTCTGCTGCTGCTTGACCATAACACTTCCTCTCTGCTTCTACTTGACCATAACACTTCCTGTCTGCTGCTGCTTGACCATACACTTCCTCTCTGCTGCTGCTTGACCATACACTTCCTCTCTGCTGCTGCTTGACCATACACTTCCTCTCTGCTTCTGCTTGACCATACACTTCCTCTCTGCTTCTGCTTGACCATACACTTCCTCTCTGCTGCTGCTTGACCATACACTTCCTCTCTGCTTCTGCTTGACCATACACTTCCTCTCTGCTGCTGCTTCTACCACCTCACCATACCATGCTGCGTTTGAATTCTATACATGTGTTAAACTGCTGAATGCTGTTTACAAACTGGATACTAAATGCCTATTATTATTTGACATTTGAGTAAATTAGCAGATGCTGTTATGCAGCGCAACTTACAGGAGCACTTAGGGTTAAGTCAGGCGGACAGGACATCAGATGTTTCACCTTGTCGGCTCTGTGAATCGAACTAGCGACCTTTCGGTTACTGGCGCTAGGCTTTACTCGCTAGGCTACATTGCCTCCCTTTTTGTTCTGCTGTCCCCACCTGTCCCCACCTGCTTTGTGTCTGTCTCTATGGGGAATGAAGATTAGTACATTCCTTACCCATTGTTTTGTTTAATTGTGTACTTTGTTATAATGCTTTTGGGTTAAGGATTATTCCAAAAGTAATTTGATATTTTATTCAATAAAATTTGAAAGTGGCCAAATCTTCTCTGTGAATTTTCCTTACAGAAAATTACATTTCAGACCCTTTGGAGAGTTGCCATTCCATTCACTCCGGTCCAGCCATTATTATGAGCCCTGCTCCCTTCAGTAGTCTCCATTATTATGAGCCCTGCTCCCTTCAGTAGTCTCCATTATTATGAGCCCTGCTCCCTTCAGTAGTCTCCATTATTATGAGCCCTGCTCCCTTCAGTAGTCTCCATTACTATGAGCCCTGCTCCCTTCAGTAGCCTCCATTATTATGAGCCCTGCTCCCTTCAGTAGTCTCCATTATTATGAGCCCTGCTCCCTTCAGTAGTCTCCATTATTATGAGCCCTGCTCCCTTCAGTAGTCTCCATTATTATGAGCCCTGCTCCCTTCAGTAGTCTCCATTATTATGAGCCCTGCTCCCTTCAGTAGTCTCCATTATTATGAGCCCTGCTCCCTTCAGTAGTCTCCATTATCATGAGCCCTGCTCCCTTCAGTAGTCTCCATTATTATGAGCCCTGCTCCCTTCAGTAGCCTCCATTATTATGAGCCCTGCTCCCTTCAGTAGCCTCCATTATCATGAGCCCTGCTCCCTTCAGTAGTCTCCATTATTATGAGCCCTGCTCCCTTCAGTAGTCTCCATTATTATGAGCCCTGCTCCCTTCAGTAGTCTCCATTATTATGAGCCCTGCTCCCTTCAGTAGTCTCCATTATTATGAGCCCTGCTCCCTTCAGTAGTCTCCATTATTATGAGCCCTGCTCCCTTCAGTAGTCTCCATTATTATGAGCCCTGCTCCCTTCAGTAGTCTCCATTATTATGAGCCCTGCTCCCTTCAGTAGTCTCCATTATCATGAGCCCTGCTCCCTTCAGTAGTCTCCATTATTATGAGCCCTGCTCCCTTCAGTAGTCTCCATTATTATGACACGTCTCCCTTCAGTAGTCTCCATTATTATGAGCCCTGCTCCCTTCAGTAGTCTCCATTATTATGAGCCCTGCTCCCTTCAGTAGTCTCCATTATTATGACACGTCTCCCTTCAGTAGTCTCCATTATTATGAGCCCTGCTCCCTTCAGTAGTCTCCATTATTATGACACGTCTCCCTTCAGTAGTCTCCATTATTATGACACGTCTCCCTTCAGTAGTCTCCATTATTATGACACGTCTCCCTTCAGTAGTCTCCATTATTATGAGCCCTGCTCCCTTCAGTAGTCTCCATTATTATGAGCCCTGCTCCCTTCAGTAGTCTCCATTATCATGAGCCCTGCTCCCTTCAGTAGTCTCCATTATTATGAGCCCTGCTCCCTTCAGTAGTCTCCATTATTATGAGCCCTGCTCCCTTCAGTAGTCTCCATTATTATGAGCCCTGCTCCCTTCAGTAGTCTCCATTACTATGAGCCCTGCTCCCTTCAGTAGTCTCCATTATTATGAGCCCTGCTCCCTTCAGTAGTCTCCATTATTATGAGCCCTGCTCCCTTCAGTAGTCTCCATTATTATGAGCCCTGCTCCCTTCAGTAGTCTCCATTATTATGAGCCCTGCTCCCTTCAGTAGTCTCCATTATTATGACACGTCTCCCTTCAGTAGTCTCCATTATTATGAGCCCTGCTCCCTTCAGTAGTCTCCATTATTATGAGCCCTGCTCCCTTCAGTAGCCTCCATTATTATGAGCCATGCTCCCTTCAGTAGTCTCCATTATTATGAGCCATGCTCCCTTCAGTAGTCTCCATTATTATGAGCCCTGCTCCCTTCAGTAGTCTCCATTATTATGAGCCCTGCTCCCTTCAGTAGTCTCCATTATTATGAGCCCTGCTCCCTTCAGTAGTCTCCATTATTATGAGCCCTGCTCCCTTCAGTAGTCTCCATTATTATGAGCCCTGCTCCCTTCAGTAGTCTCCATTATTATGAGCCCTGCTCCCTTCAGTAGTCTCCATTATTATGAGCCCTGCTCCCTTCAGTAGTCTCCATTATTATGAGCCCTGCTCCCTTCAGTAGTCTCCATTATTATGAGCCCTGCTCCCTTCAGTAGTCTCCATTATTATGAGCCCTGCTCCCTTCAGTAGTCTCCATTATTATGAGCCCTGCTCCCTTCAGTAGTCTCCATTATTATGAGCCCTGCTCCCTTCAGTAGTCTCCATTGTTATGACACGTCTCCCTTCAGTAGTCTCCATTGTTATGACACGTCTCCCTTCAGTAGTCTCCATTGCTATGAGCCCTGCTCCCTTCAGTAGTCTCCATTACTATGAGCCCTGCTCCCTTCAGTAGTCTCCATTACTATGAGCCCTGCTCCCTTCAGTAGCCTCCATTATTATGAGCCCTGCTCCCTTCAGTAGTCTCCATTGTTATGACACGTCTCCCTTCAGTAGTCTCCATTGTTATGACACGTCTCCCTTCAGTAGTCTCCATTGCTATGAGCCCTGCTCCCTTCAGTAGTCTCCATTACTATGAGCCCTGCTCCCTTCAGTAGTCTCCATTACTATGAGCCCTGCTCCCTTCAGTAGTCTCCATTATTATGAGCCCTGCTCCCTTCAGTAGCCTCCATTATTATGAGCCCTGCTCCCTTCAGTAATCTCCATTATTATGAGCCCTGCTCCCTTCAGTAGTCTCCATTATTATGAGCCCTGCTCCCTTCAGTAGTCTCCATTATTATGAGCCCTGCTCCCTTCAGTAGTCTCCATTATTATGAGCCCTGCTCCCTTCAGTAGCCTCCATTATTATGAGCCCTGCTCCCTTCAGTAGCCTCCATTATTATGAGCCCTGCTCCCTTCAGTAGTCTCCATTATTATGAGCCCTGCTCCCTTCAGTAGCCTCCATTATTATGAGCCCTGCTCCCTTCAGTAGTCTCCATTATTATGAGCCCTGCTCCCTTCAGTAGTCTCCATTATTATGAGCCCTGCTCCCTTCAGTAGTCTCCATTATTATGAGCCCTGCTCCCTTCAGTAGTCTCCATTATTATGAGCCCTGCTCCCTTCAGTAGCCTCCATTATTATGAGCCCTGCTCCCTTCAGTAGTCTCCATTATTATGAGCCCTGCTCCCTTCAGTAGCCTCCATTATTATGAGCCCTGCTCCCTTCAGTAGCCTCCATTATTATGAGCCCTGCTCCCTTCAGTAGTCTCCATTATTATGAGCCCTGCTCCCTTCAGTAGCCTCCATTATTATGACACGTCTCCCTTCAGTAGTCTCCATTATTATGAGCCCTGCTCCCTTCAGTAGCCTCCATTATTATGAGCCCTGCTCCCTTCAGTAGCCTCCATTATTATGAGCCCTGCTCCCTTCAGTAGTCTCCATTATTATGAGCCCTGCTCCCTTCAGTAGTCTCCATTATCATGAGCCCTGCTCCCTTCAGTAGTCTCCATTATTATGAGCCCTGCTCCCTTCAGTAGTCTCCATTATCATGAGCCCTGCTCCCTTCAGTAGTCTCCATTATTATGAGCCCTGCTCCCTTCAGTAGTCTCCATTATTATGAGCCCTGCTCCCTTCAGTAGCCTCCATTATTATGAGCCCTGCTCCCTTCAGTAGTCTCCATTATTATGAGCCCTGCTCCCTTCAGTAGCCTCCATTACTATGACACGTCTCCCTTCAGTAGTCTCCATTATCATGAGCCGTGCTCCCTTCAGTAGCCTCCACAGTACATGGGAGACAGAACTCTGACATCACATACTAAAGAAATGACTGACATAACATAATTTTTGGCCGGTTAAATGCAACAACAACAAATTATTTATAAAATCAAATATATTAAAGCTTCAATATGTAAATTTTTTTGTGTGACTCGACCAAGTTATACACAATATATACAAAAGCATCTGGACACCCCTTCTAATTAGTGTATTTATGTCATTCTTATTGAAAGCTAGTCTGATAAGCTGTAGATATGTTCTATGAGCACTATTTCTATGCTTCACATTCTTAATGTTAGTGCTTGCAGCATTTACTTGTGGTTTTGTTACACCAGCTTCAAACAGCTGAAAATACACCATTTTATGGAAAATATATTTCACAGCGATTTAATTGGTACAATGATTCTCTACACAATGAGGTGCTTGTTTTGTCACACGAACTGAAATTAAGCAAACTACACTGGGAACACTTAAAGGGAACACAAAGGGAACACTTAAACAACACAATGCAACTCCAAGTCAATCACACTTCTGTGAAATCAAACTGTCCACTTAGGAAGCAACACTGATTGACAATACATTTCACATGCTGTTGTGCAAAAGAATAGACAACAGGTGGAAATTATAGGTATTTAGCAAGACACCCCCAATAAAGGAGTGGTTCTGCAGGTGGGGACCACAGACCACTTCTCAGTTCTTATGCTTCCTGGCTGATGTTTTGGTCACTTTTGAATGCTGGCAGTGCTTTCACTCTAGTGGTAACATGAGACGGAGTCTACAACCCACACAAGTGGCTCAGGTAGTGCAGCTAACTAACTAAATAAAAACTACTATTCCCTTGAAAAGGTCAGCTTTGTGCAAGTCTAGTTTAGACCTATGGAACATTCCATTGATAGAACTGAATAAGTAAGTTAATCCCTGCTCTAAACTCTCAACACACTTTAGACCAGTGGTTTCTCTTTTTTTATAGTCCCGTACCCCTTCAAACATTCAACCTCCAGCTGAGTACCCCCTACAAGTAATTACCAGTAGGAGGGGCGTAACAGTGGATTGATAGATGAGTGTCCACACTAATAATTACCAGTAGGAGGGGAGTAACAGTGGATTGATAGATGAGTGTCCCCACTAGTAATTCCCAGTAGGAGGGGAGTAACAGTGGATTGATAGATGAGTGTCCCCACTAGTAATTACCAGTAGGAGGGGAGTAACAGTGGATTGATAGATGAGTGTCCCCACTAGTAATTACCAGTAGGAGGGGAGTAACAGTGGATTGATAGATGAGTGTCTCCACACAGTAGTAATTATTAGTGTCCTGTTCTCTCAGCATCATACAGTAGTAACAACATATAATGATTAGTGTTCTGTTCTCTCAGCATCATACAGTAGTAACAACATATAATGATTACAGTAGTAACATATAATATAATGATTATTAGTGTCCTGTTCTCTCAGCATCATACAGTAGTAACAACATATAATGATTACAGTAGTAACATATAATATAATGATTATTAGTGTCCTGTTCTCTCAGCATCATACAGTAGTAACAACAGAATGATTAGTGTCCTGTTCTCTCAGCATCATACAGTAGTAACAACATATAATTATTAGTGTTCTGTTCTCTCAGCATCATACAGTAGTAACAACATATAATTATTAGTGTTCTGTTCTCTCAGCATCATACAGTAGTAACAACATATAATGATTACAGTAGTAACATATAATATAATGATTATTAGTGTTCTGTTCTCTCAGCATCATACAGTAGTAACAACATATAATGATTAGTGTTCTGTTCTCTCAGCATCATACAGTAGTAACAACATATAATGATTACAGTAGTAACATATAATATAATGATTATTAGTGTCCTGTTCTCTCAGCATCATACAGTAGTAACAACAGAATGATTAGTGTTCTGTTCTCTCAGCATCATACAGTAGTAACAACATATAATTATTAGTGTCCTGTTCTCTCAGCATCATACAGTAGTAACAACAGAATGATTAGTGTCCTGTTCTCTCAGCATCATACAGTAGTAACAACATATAATGATTAGTGTCCTGTTCTCTCAGCATCATACAGTAGTAACAACATATAATTATTAGTGTTCTGTTCTCTCAGCATCATACAGTAGTAACAACATATAATGATTAGTGTCCTGTTCTCTCAGCATCATACAGTAGTAACAACATATAATGATTAGTGTCCTGTTCTCTCAGCATCATACAGTAGTAACAACATATAATGATTAGTGTCCTGTTCTCTCAGCATCATACAGTAGTAACAACATATAATTATTAGTGTTCTGTTCTCTCAGCATCATACAGTAGTAACAACAGAATGATTAGTGTCCTGTTCTCTCAGCATCATACAGTAGTAACAACATATAATGATTAGTGTCCTGTTCTCTCAGCATCATACAGTAGTAACAACATATAATGATTAGTGTCCTGTTCTCTCAGCATCATACAGTAGTAACAACATATAATTATTAGTGTTCTGTTCTCTCAGCATCATACAGTAGTAACAACATATAATTATTAGTGTTCTGTTCTCTCAGCATCATACAGTAGTAACAACAGAATGATTAGTGTGTGTGATCATAAAATATTTATTTTCACCTGAATAAGACCCATTTCTATGTACTGAACACAACCCCTATTACTGTACTCCATTTAGTGTACTGTCATATTCTGATCAATATTAAAACATTTCCACCTCTCTTCTTCCATCTATTACTGTACTGTCATATTGTGATCAATATTATAACATTTACACCTCTCTTCTTCCATCTATTACTGTACTGTCATATTCTGATCAATATTAAAACATTTCCACCTCTCTTCTTCCATCTATTATTCCATCTGTCATATTCTGATCACTATTAAAACATTTCCACCTCTCTTCTTCCATCTGGTTGATTAAATTTATTAGTCACATCTGTCACATGTACATTTCATTCAGTTGATTTGAGTTTAAACACAAACAAGATTGTTGTGTCAAGAATTTGACAAATAAACATGCTGCAGACAACAATATGTACAAACACCAAGAAGCCCAATAACAACAAGATCAATGATTTCTAAATGAAAACAGTTTTACAACACAGTGTGGTGATTCATTCTATTAATGGATGACTAGTTGACAATGTCTGTCAACTTCAATGGTGTTTATTCATGAATATTTACAATCATATGTTTACACACTAGAGAGTTATTCTACATTGTTGCTCCAGTGTGTCTTACTGAACATGACCATTAGAGTGAAACATCATGTTGTGTTTGACACAGGGACCACATGACACAGGGACACTGAAGAGGTGTCATAAACCCTAAACCCTGGATAGAGGGGCTCAGTGAATGTGGTGTTGAATGTGTGCAGGTGGGTCAGTGTGTCAGAGGAGACACTGTAGAAGGACAGAGTGCCGGCTGGCCAGTCCAGATACACTCCTACATGGTGGGAGCTGGAGGGGGGCACGTCTAAGGTAATGTGAGCATTATTGTGCCAGGCATATAAACTGTTGTCAGAGCAGCGTAGACTCCAGGACTTGTCATTCCATCCAAGCCCACAGTCATTACCTCCTCTCCTGCTGATTCCTTTATATGTCACTCCTATAACAGCCCCACTCCCACTCCACTCTACCTCCCAGTAACAGCGCCCAGTCAGACGCTCTCTACAGAGCACCTGTCCACGGTCCTCAAATCTCTCTGGGTGATCAGGATACGGCTGCTTCTGTCTCCTCCGTGTCACCTTTCTGTTCTCCTCAGACAGAGAGAGAGTCTGTGTGCTGTGTTTGGGTTCAGTGTGAGATCACAGGCATCTGGTGGATGAAACCAGACACAATATTAGAAATCATCACCATTCACATTCGAATGTTAACTCACTTTTCACACTCAATCTGGACAGTTTTATCTCCATCTCTTCATTCAAAGACTCAATCATGTACATTCTTACTGACAGTTGTGGCTGCTCTGAGTGATGTATTGTTGTCTCTACCTTCTTGCCTTAGTGCTGTTGTCTGTGCCCAATAATGTTTGTACCCTGTTTTGTGCCAGTATCATTTTATCTGCCATTTTGTGTTACTACCATGTTGTTGTCATGTTGTGTTGCTACCATGTTGTTGTCATGTTGTGTTGCTACCCTGCTGTGTTGTCATGTGTTGCTGCCATGCTATGTTGTTGTCTTAGGTCTCTCTTGATGTAGTGTTGTCACTCTTGTCGATATGTGTGTTTTGTCCTACTGTTGTTTTTTAAATATCCCAGCCCCAATCCCCGCAGGAGGCCTTTTGCCAACTGGCCCAGTGTCATCCTGGTTTGGCTGTCATTGTAAATAAGAATTTGTTTTTGACTGACTTGCCTAGTTAAATAAATAAAAAATTAAATTTGTAATATTTGACCTTTACTTAACTAGTTGGACAACATTCTACAGGCCACAATCAACAGCCTGATCAACTGATCAATGCAATGAAGATGTGTTGCGCTGCAGGAGGAAAATGATGTTCTGCATATTATATATATATATATATATATATATACGTATACTGACTGGTTTTCTGATCCACTCACCCAACGTTTTTAAAGGTATCTGTGACCAATAGATATCTGTATTTCCAGTCATGTAACATCCATAAATGATGGCATTATTTATTTCGTTCAACAGGCTGATTTCCTCATATGAACTGTAACTCAGTAAAATCTTTGAAATTGTTGCTTGTTGCATTTAGATTTTTGTTCAGTATAAAAATAACTATAACATGTATCAATCTTTATCAGTGTATAAACCACCACCCCAAAAGGTACTTAGTGAGGGCAAAGGGGCAGGTGCTGGGGAACAGATAGACCTCAATCGGCAGGGTAGCCTAGTGGTTAGAGCGTTGGACTCGTAACCGGAAGGTTGCAAGTTCAAATCCCGAGCTGACAAGATACAAATCTGTCATTCTGCCCCTGAACAGGCAGTTAACCCCAATGTTCCTAGGCCATCAGTGAAAATAAGAATTTGTTGAACAGGCAGTTAACCCCACTGTTCCTAGGCCGTCAGTGAAAATAAGAATTTGTTGAACGGGCAGTTAACCCCACTGTTCCTAGGCCGTCAGTGAAAATAAGAATTTGTTGAACGGGCAGTTAACCCCACTGTTCCTAGGCCGTCAGTGAAAATAAGAGTTTGTTGAACGGGCAGTTAACCCCACTGTTCCTAGGCCGTCAGTGAAAATAAGAATTTGTTCTTCACTGACTTGACTTTTTAAATAAAGGTTTAAAAAAAAAATAATAATAATCTGTGCAACTGCCTGCACACACACACACACACACATTTAGAATGTAACACAAACATTCCACACACATACATTAGAAATGTGTGTGGCATGTTTGTTACACACATTTCTAATGTAACACAAACATGCCACACACATACATTAGAAATGTGTGTGTGTATGTGTATGGCATGTTTGTGTTACATTAGAAATGTGTATGTGTGTGGCATGTTTGCGTTACATTAGAAATGTGTGTGTGTGTAACAAACATGCCACACATTTACATTTCTAATGTAACACAAACATGACACACACACACACACACATTTATAATGTAACACAAACATGCCACCCACATACACAGACACACACATTGTCAAAGCAACTCTTTCTAAACTTTGGTGTTCCTGATTTCTGCTTCTGTAGAACTACAGCTGATATTTAATATGACCAAGTAAGTAATGATGGTGGTCTTTGACTTGGACTGAACTTGAATTAAGACTTATTCTTAGTCATATTCTTCACAGAAGTCAACACTCACATTTTCTAAGCCCAGGTTTCATTGTGTACTCTCCACCATGTTCCACACTGTAGCGGTAAGCAGAAGAACAGACAGTGATTGAGTGACACACACACACACACACACACACACACACGGTCTGCATATAACTTTGTCCAAGTGGTTGAAGAATGTTTGTCTTAACTAGCCTGATAACTCAAACATGTCTGATATGAACATTGACATAAACCCTCTACACACTTGAGTTTCTCCAGTCTGCAGTGTGGATCCTCCAGTCCAGCAGAGAGCAGTCTGACTCCTGAGTCTCCTGGGTGATTGTAGCTCAGGTCCAGCTCTCTCAAGTGTGAGGGGTTTGACCTCAGAGCTGAGACCAGAGAAGCACAACCTTCCTCTGTGACTTGACATCGGGACAGCCTGCAAAGGGTAAAATCATTTTAAAACCACACTGCTATTCTTTAGTGGTGAAAATACAGTGACAGTATATTTGATCAACATATTCAGATATATCAGTGTCCTGAAACCTGCTATGTATATTCATAAATGAACGTATCATTATTAGATAGAAACATGTATAGTACAAATATTTGAATAGACTGACCAGACCAGTTTAAAAAGCAGTATCAGTCAAAAGACAGACAGTGAGGTGTCAGATTTCGATTGTATTGAGTATACAGTTCACACCATATCTATTTTGACAGTGAAGCTAACATTTTAAACGTTGCTGTACAGTCATGGCCAAAAGTTTTGAGAATGACACAAATATGAATTTCCACAAAGTTTGCTGCTTCAGTATCTAGAGATATTTTTTGTCAGATGTTACTACTAAGTATAATTACAAGTATTTCAAAAGTGTCAAAGGCTTTTATTGACAATTACATGAAGTTGATGCAATCCGCCCTGGCATGCTGTCAATTAACTTCTGGGCCACATCCTGACTGATGGCAGCCCATTCTTGCATAATCAATTCTTGGAGTTTGTCAGAATTTGTCGGTTTTTGTTTGTCCCCCCGCCTCTTGAGGATTGACCACAAGTTCTCAATGGGATTAAGGTCTGGGGAATTTCCTGGCCATAGACCCAAAATATCGATGTTTTGTTCCACGAGCCACTTAGTTATCACCTTTGCCTTATGGCAAGGTGTTCCATCATGCTGGAAAAGGCCTTGTTCGTCACCAAACTGTTCCTGGATTGTTGGGAGAAGTTGCTCTCGGAGGATGTGTTGGTACCATTCTTTATTCATGGCTGTGTTCTTCGGCAAATTTGTGAGTGAGCCCAGTCCCTTGGCTGAGAAGCAACCCCACACATGAATGGTCTCAGGATGCTTTACTGTTGACATGACACAGGAATGATGGTAGTGCTCACCTTTTTTCCGGATGCCCCAAACAATCAGAAAGGGGATTCATCAGAGAAAATGACTTTACACCAGTCCTCAGCAGTCCAATCCCTGTACCTTTTGCAGAATATCAGTCTGTCCCTGATGTTTTTCCTGGAGAGAAGTGACTTCTTTGCTGCCCTTCTTGACACCAGGCCATCCTCCAAAAGAATTTGCCTCACTGTGTGTGCAGATGCACTCACACCTGCCTGCTGCCGTTCCTGAGCAAGCTCTGTACTGGTGGTGCCCCGATCCCTCAGCTGAATCAATTTTAGGAGACGGTCCTGGTGCTTGCTGGACTTTCTTGGGCGCCCTGAAGCCTCTTAGAAATGTTTTTGGGGGGGGATTCAGTTCATTTGCATGGCAAATCGGGATTTTGCAGTTAATTGCAATTAATCTGATCACTCTTCATAACATTCTGGAGTATATGCAAATTGCCATCATACCATCTGAGGCAGCAGACTTTGTGAAAATTAATATTTGTGTCATTCTCAAAACTTGTGGCCATGACTGTATACGCCAAAATTTTGGATTTGAGATCAAATATTTCATATGAGGTGACAGTATATAATGTCACCTTTTTGGGGGGGGGGGTATTTTCATACATACGTTTCAACATTTAGGAATTATAGCACTTTATGTATCTAGCCCCCCCCCCCCAAAAGGCCACAACAAAACATGCTAACCTCTCACCATTACCAATAACAGAGGCTACAACAAAACATGCTAACCTCTCACCATTACCAATAAAAGGCTACAATAAAACATGTTAACCTCTCACCATTACCAATAACAGAGACTACAACAAAACATGCTAACTTCTCACCATTACCAATAACAGAGGCTACAACAAAACATGCTAACCTCTCACCATTACCAATAACAGAGGCTACAACAAAACATGCTAACCTCTCACCATTACCAATAACAGAGACTACAACAAAACATGCTAACCTCTCACCACTACCAATGTCGGGTTCGACATTTTGAACATTAAGATATTTAATAAATGATAGAGAAAAAGCATAGGATTAAAGGAGAAAGTGAAGGGTTCTCTGTAGAAGGACAGCTGTGGAATGTGTTGAAATGTGTTGGGGGATGGGAGCAGAGCACCGTGTTGATACAGGGGAGACAGATGGACATCTGTGGATTATAGGTGAAGGAGGGGTTGAGGTCAGGAGGTGAGAACAGCAATGTGTTGATACAGGGGAGACAGATGGACATCTGTGGATTAGGTGAAGGAGGGGTTGAGGTCAGGAGGTGAGAACAGCGATGTGTTGATACAGGGGAGACAGATGGACATCTGTGGATTAGGTGAAGGAGGGGTTGAGGTCAGGAGGTGAGAACAGGAACGTGTTGATACAGGGGAGACAGATGGACATCTGTGGATTAGGTGAAGGAGGGGTTGAGGTCAGGAGGTGAGAACAGGAACGTGTTGATACAGGGGAGACAGATGGACATCTGTGGATTAGGTGAAGGAGGGGTTGAGGTCAGGAGGAGAGGAGAGCGATGGGTTGATACAGGGGAGACAGATGAACATCTGTGGATTAGGTGAAGGAGGGGTTGAGGTCAGGAGGTGAGGACAGAGATGTGTTGATACAGGGGAGACAGATGAACATCTGTGGATTAGGTGAAGGAGGGGTTGAGGTCAGGAGGAGAGCGTTGGGTTGATACAGGGGAGACAGATGAACATCTGTGGATTAGGTGAAGGAGGGGTTGAGGTCAGGAGGAGAGCGTTGGGTTGATACAGGGGAGACAGATGGACATCTGTGGATTAGGTGAAGGAGGGGTTGAGGTCAGGAGGTGAGAACAGGAACGTGTTGATACAGGGGAGACAGATGGACATCTGTGGATTAGGTGAAGGAGGGGTTGAGGTCAGGAGGTGAGAACAGCGATGTGTTGATACAGGGGAGACAGATGGACATCTGTGGATTAGGTGAAGGAGGGGTTGAGGTCAGGAGGTGAGAACAGGAACGTGTTGATACAGGGGAGACAGATGGACATCTGTGGATTAGGTGAAGGAGGGGTTGAGGTCAGGAGGTGAGAACAGCGATGTGTTGATACAGGGGAGACAGATGGACATCTGTGGATTAGGTGAAGGAGGGGTTGAGGTCAGGAGGTGAGAACAGCGATGTGTTGATACAGGGGAGACAGATGGACATCTGTGGATTAGGTGAAGGAGGGGTTAAGGTCAGGAGGTGAGGACAGGTCACCTGAAGGGAGTAATAAGGGTTTGGGATCTTGTTACTATTTTTCTGTTAAACCGTAAGAAGGATTGGAGAGAAGGAGGAGTGTCTTGAGTGGAATATAAATATCTGGATGGGAGAAATGTTGGGTTGTCTGCTTACAGCTGTACTTTGGGAAGAATTAAACTTGGTTAAAGCTTCTCTAGTGTCTGTGGGTTATTTACTCTATTTACTCGATCACAAATAACAGAGGGGGTATGATCCTCATGCCTCTATAACTTTCTCATTCATCATCATTCATGATTCATTCATGATTATTCATAATCATGGTAGCATCCACATGAATGTAGAAGTGTTCAGAAACATCTTCTATTCCTACTGACAATACAAGTGAAGTGACTCCAAAAAGATACAGGACATTTTTCACCATTCTGTTTCTATTGGGAAAAACATCATTCAAAACACAACCAAACAAACTGCTAGTGCATTGAACAAGTTAGTAGAATCACAAGCTTGATGTAATCACTGCAGGCAAGGAATATGGGACTAAATACTAATCTTATGACTACTTTAATTAATATACTATAAGTGAATTTGTCAAAATGATTATGACATTCTCAAATGGGATAAATAGACACAGAGTGCTTTCATTTCTAAACAGTAACACTTGTATGAAAATACCCTCAAATTAAAGGTGACATTATATACTGTCGCCTAATATGAAACATTCTCTCTCAAATCCTAAATGCTGGAGCATAGCACCACATTTAAAACAGAAAACACTGTCCAAACACGTATGATGTGGACTATGTGTTCCTTGGTAAACACATGTAGATCTGGTGAACAGTTATCACTTGTTGACCAACTACAGGAACACTGACCTCAGAGTCTCCAGTTTACAGTGGGGATTCCCCAGTCCATCAGAGAGCAGCTCCACTCCTGAATCCTTCAGGTCATTGTTACTCAGATCCAGCTCTCTCAGGTGTGAGGGTTTGACTCCAGAGCTGAGACCAGAGAAGCACAGCCTTTGTCCGTGACTCCACAGCCCGACAGTCTGACAGAGAGATCATCATGACTTCACAAACACACTGTTCATTTAACACCAGCAGTGTAGAAGGACAATGGCATATGCATTTAGTTTATTCTCTCAAAAAACATATAGATTCATCTTTAATCTCCTAGAATTGTATGGTCATATTGTTATACTAATGTGAACATCAATGCACTGGTTAAATATGTTTTTCAATAATAAATATTTTCTCTGAACTGTATATTTCTTTCTGATGATTAGTACTTAAATGTATTTGATGTACTCACAGAGCAGCTCTGGAGGCTTTGACCACTGGCAGCAGCCTCAGAAGACCTTCCTCTGATCTGGAGTATTTCTTCAGGTCAAACACATCCAGCTCCTTTTCTGAAGTCAGCAACACAAAGACCAGAGCTGACCACTGTGCAGGTGACAGTTCATCACTGGAGACACTTCCTGATCTCAGGTAGCTTTGGATCTCCTCCACTAGAGAATGGTCATTCAGTTCATTCAGACAGTGGAACAGATTGATGCACCTCTCTGGAGAGGGATTCTCCCTGATCTTCTCCTTGATGTACTTGACTGTTTCTTCGTGGCTCTGTGAGCTGCTTCTTGTCTTTGTCAGTAGACCTCGTAAGTGCTTCTGATTGGACTCCAGTGAGAGGCCCAGAAGGAAGCGGAGGAAAAGGTCCAGATTTCCTGTCTCACTTTGTAAGGCTTCATCCACAGCACTCTTGTAGAAAGTAACTTCAGGCTTGTCTCTAACCAGCGCAGAAATGTTCCTGGACGTTGATTGAGGTTTGCACATTAGATTCCCATTGTTGTTGCTGAATGAAAGGAACACATATACAGCAGCCAGAAACTCCTGAATGCTCAGATGCACGAAGCAGTACACCTTGTCCTGGTACAGTCCACATTCCTCTTTAGAGAGCTGTGTGCACAATCCTGAGTACAATGAGGCTTCATTGACATCAATTCCAGCCTCTTTCAGGTCTTCTTCATAGAAAATCAGATTGTGATTCAGAAGCTGTTGAAAAGCCAGTTTTCCCAGTGACAGAATGCTCTCTTTATTCCAGTCGGGACCTGTCTCTTCTTTCCCAAGATACTTTTCATTCTTCTGATTGGTGTGAAACACCACAAGGTGTGTGTACATCTCAGTCAGAGTCTTGGGCACCTCTTCTCTCTTATGTTTCAACATGTGTTCAAGGACTGTTGCAGAAATCCAACAAAAGACTGGAATGTGGCACATGATGTGGAGGCTCCTTGATGTCTTTATGTGTGAGATGATTCTGCTGGCCAGGTCCTCATCACTGAATCTCTTCCTGAAGTACTCCTCCTTCTGTGGGTCATTGAACCCTCGTACCTCTGTCACCTGGTCAACACACTCTGAAGGGATCTTATTGGCTGCTGCAGGTCGGGTAGTTATCCAGAGGAGAGCAGAGGGAAGCAGATTTCCCTTGATGAGATTTGTCAGCAGAACATCCACTGAGGTTGACTTGGTGACGTCACAACAGATCTTGTTGTTCTGGAAGTCTAGGGGCAGTCGGCACTCATCCAGACCATCAAAGATGAACAGAACTTTGTACTTGTCGTAGTTGGAGATTCTTGATTCTTTGGTTTCCATTGAGAAGTGATTGAGAAGTCCAATCAAAGAGTGTTTTTCCCCTTTCATCTTATTCAGCTCCCGAAAAGGGAATGAAAATACAAATTGGACATCCTGATTTGCTTTTCCTTCAGCCCAGTCCAGAATGAACTTCTGCACAGAGACTGTTTTTCCAATGCCAGCGACTCCCTTTGTCAACACAGTTCTGATTAGTTTTTCTTGTCCAGTTAAGGGTTTGAAGATGTCGTTACATTTGATTGCAGTCTCTGGTCTTGCTTGTTTCCTGGTTGTTGTCTCAATCTGTCTCAGCTCATGTTCATTATTGACCTCTCCTGTTCCACCCTCTGTGATGTAGAGCTCTGTGTAGATCTTATTGAGAAGTGTTGGGTTTCCTTGTTTAGCGATCCCCTCAAATACACATTGAAACTTCTTCTTTAGATTAGATTTGAGTTCACGTTGGCAAATCACAGCAAGCTCATCTGAATGAAGAAATAACACAGATGATATTAATATTATGTATGATTTAATGTTATAAAGTGTTGAACAGTTTTCAATTATATTAATGTATTCTCTTAACTCTGTATAAATGTGTAAATGTTTTCATAATGCATTACACACTGGAGTGACTGATGATATTGTTATTGGTATTTTTGATGGTATTATTATCTCTCTCTCTCTCTCTCTCTCTCTGTCTCTATTTTGGTTAGGTCGGGGTGTGACTGTTACTATAATTTAATTATGCCAATGTGCTTTCTTCAATTGAAAGCCCTTAATCTATTTTCTGAGAATTTGTAAGATTTCTTGTTTGCATAAAATAGACGCAGACCAGTCTTTCAATAATAAGTCATAGAATTTATTCTCGGAGCGCGCTGACACTTAACCACATGCATCAGTTTATATACAGATCATAACTTCATTTCACTGCTTTAACCGAATCCCCTCCTCGACCGGGACAAAGTGAGGTGAAAAGTTCATTCTAACTTACTAACACACTCCCAGATAACTTTTTACCCCTCAACATTATCGATCACCACTGAACTGACAGTTTTATTAGACAGAAAACCTAGGAATGCACTTACTGCCTTATCTAAAAACCCCAGAGCTAAGTTTCAGTTGGGTCAACCATAGGCTAACGACCTTATGTGTTTATTCAGTCCCCAACCCATTTGTTTCTGCCTAGTTGGAATGGTGTTCATTAACATTTTATTACTCCTTGTCCGTGTCTCACAATCCCTTCTTATGAACTCATATTGTTAATCAGATATAATATAACAGAGTATAAGTTTACTTTCAGTTCCATTTAAAATGATTTGTTCAGTCATATTAAATCATAATTTCCTAACAGTGACTAGGGGGGGTGTTCCTTCTAGGTTGTGTATTTCTATGTTGGCCTGGTATGGTTCCCAATAAGAGGAAACTGTTTATCGTTGTCTCTGATTGGGGATCATATTTAGGCAGCCATTTCCCCACTGGTTTAGGTGGGATCTTGTTTCTGTGTAGTTGCCTGTGAGCGCTGTTTGAGGTTCACGTATCATTTATTCTTTGTTTTTTTTTGTTCGGTTCTCTTATAATAAAAAGATGTCGAACCGATTCCACACTGCGCTTTGGTCTGAGTCTGATTCCAACGACGATCGTGACACTGTATAAATGAATCAACACAACACATTCTGTTGCTACTTGATGAGGTCATCAGGGGTTGTGTTAAGGCTGCTACAGTACTTTAGCTACAGCTTTTAAATGTTTGTTGTAAAACAGCATTCAACATGAGGCAGACAGCTCTTACTTTTCTCCAGTGTGTCAGCAAGCTCCTTCTGGTTCATTTTCCTCAGGATGTGCAGTGTGATCTTCAGAGCCCCCTCTCTGGCACTGCTCTCATGCTTCTCATCTTCAGCATCCACTTCCTTATCCTGCTTCTGACTCTCAAAGCCTTGTGGGAGTTCTGGACTAAGAATCCTCTTGAACCTCTTCAGCTCGTTGTTCACAAATGTCATAAAATTCTCCTCAAGCAACTGAAATAAATAAAGTAAATAAGTTAAGCAGGAGAAGAAACACTTTCTCATGAACACATTAATGAATGATTGACAGATCAACCTTACTTGAGGTAAACAAAAACAAATGTACATAACAGGACCACATACACTGAATATGGAGGCCAGGTCTGTTTGATGACTCTGGGAAGACTGACCACTGAGAATCTCTGACTCTGATCTCTCCTGTTGGTCTCTGTTGACAAAACATCCAAGGATTGCACACACACACACACAAAATACATTAAAAAAATTAAGAAATGGGAAAATGGGAGAGGAGAAATGACTAGAGACAGTGTTGTTTAACTCGCTGACCATGACCCCTGAGTTCTTCTTACCTTTGTTCAGTAGAAAAGTCTCCCTTTCTAAAGTTTATAGGTATACCCATAGACCGGTCACTCTTCATGGACACACAGCTGGGTACAGGGGAGGCTGGTCTCTCCTGCTTGATTGGACTTCAACACAACAGAGACAAACATTACATCTCTCATCTACTCTGAGCTCAAATGGAGAAAAATAAGAAGAGTTTCATTCCAAAACACAACATATATATATTTTTTTTAAGTATGTAAAAGTCATTTTCTTGTTTCAAGCAATTACGAGAGCAACAAAACTATTAACAAGGGAAGGACTGGATGAACATGTATCTGCTACCTGTACATATTACAATTCATATACACAAAGACAGCAGGCAATATTATTAACAACTAACTATGAAGAACAATATACACATGTCACACAACTCACTTTGTGAACACACAACATCCCATAAGTCCAGAAAGATGTTATTGAGTCCAGCTGTTGGATGGGCAGAGATGTTGCTCTCTGTCACTGCTTGAGGGAGACTGAGAATATTGTGTAACCTGCAGAGTCACGATGATGGGCAGATGTCCGGCCCCCTAGCAACCTCCCTAGCAACCACCCTAGCAAACTCCCTAGCAACCACCCTAGCAAACTCCCTAGCAACCACCCTAGCAAACTCCCTAGTAACCCCCTAGCAACCTTCCTAGCAACCTTTCAGGGCACATTTTGAGAAGCTGGTTTATGGTTCCCCCTAGACTCTCAGGCTCTTGGGGGGTTGGGAGTGGAGTGTACTGCTTGGGGTTGTGAGGTGCTGATAACAGTTACCGCAGGGAATTCGTAACAGAGATTTTCCCAAGACAATCGTTATTAATGTTTTACTTGAAAACGCTCTTAATCTAACGCCTGCCTCACACCACTCGTAGAACAGCTAAGTGCATTGTCACTTTGAACACAGAAGATCTCTGCTAAACATAATATCACATGGTTTATCCATCTCTCAGTGACCACCGATAACTTCAGAACAAAGCTGACTACAAATACAAAGTTGCCAAAGTTGTCTTTGCGATTGATACAAACAAGCGACGTATAAAATGATGCTTCAAATGAAAACTGAGATGACGGGATTAAAATATAAAACAGCTACAGACGCTTTTCATTCATATTGAAATACATTTCATGTTCAATCAATTCAGTTTTATTTGCTACTTTTAAACTGCTGTCTGTAATTTGTCTCAATTTATTTAATGATGTTTAGACTGGAAAGAGGTGGAGGGTGCTCAACCAGTGTGAGTCGAGGTCCAACCCCAGAATTCTATCCTCATTGAAAAGGAAAATGCGCAACCATCGCTCACCATTACTTTCATCAGAATAACCATACAAAGACAATGGACAAGTTCATGTAGGGCAGGGGTGTCAAACTCATTCCATGGAGGGCCTAGTGTCTGCTGCTTCTTGGTTTTCCTTTCGATTAAGACCTAGACAACCAGGTGAGGGGAGTTCCAAGTACAAAGAAGGAGTGAAAACCTGCAGACACTCTGCCCTCTGTGGAGTCTGACACATGATATAGAGCAGGGGAAGACACTTAGGGAAAAACTCTCTTCAGTTGGTGGTGCTGATCAGAGAAGGTGGTAGAATATACAGGTTGGGCTTCAGGGTGAGGGGCTACTGTTGTCAATGTCTCCACCTAGTGGTCAAATACAGAAATGGAATCAGTAAAAGCCACCTGACACCCGACTCAAGTGGATGTTCATATTACCCATAAAAACACAGAAATTGTAGCATAGTTTATTCCTCCATAATGTTTCACATGGTGAAATCTATTAACGTTTTGGCCTTTTGGCCTTTTGGCCGTTTTCGGCAACAGCTCAGAGATTGCACCTACAAAGGTTCTAACGATGAACTGGGCTTCAAGATGATTTTGGGAAACAGGGCCCTGATAAAAACATCTTCTAAATAAAAAACAAATATGTTTACATACAGATCTCATATTACTGTACACTTTTTTCTTTACATAGTTGAATGTGCTGACAACAAAATCACACAAAAATGATCAATGGAAATCAAATTTATCAACCCATGGAGGTCTGGATTTGGAGTCACACTCAAAATGAAAGTGGAAAACCACACTACAGGCTGATCCAACTTTGATGTAATGTCCTTAAAACAAGTCAAAATGAGGCTCAGTAGTGTGTGTGGCCTCCACGTGCCTGTATGACCTCCCTACAACGCCTGGGCATGCTCCTGATGAGGTGGTGGATGGTCTCCTGAGGGATCTCCACCCAGACCTGGACTAAAGCATCCGCCATCTCCTGGACAGTCTGTGGTGCAACGTGGCGTTGGTGGATGGAGCGAGACATGATGTCCCAGATGTGCTCAATTGGATTCAGGTCTGGGGAACGGGCGGGCCAGTCCATAGCACCAATGCCTTCCTCTTGCTGACACACTCCAGCCACATGAGGTCTAGCCTTGTCTTGCATTAGGAGGAACCCAGGGCCAACCGCACCAGCATATGGCCTCACAAGGGGTCTGAGGATCTCATCTCGGTACCTAATGGCAGTCAGGCTACCTCTGGCGAGCACATGGAGGGCTGTGCGGCTCCCCAAAGAAATGCCACCCCACACCATGACTGACCCACCGCCAAACCGGTCATGCTGGCGATTTTGCCAATCTTGGTGTTCTCTGGCAAATGCCAAACGTCCTGCACGGTGTTGGGCTGTAAGCACAACCCCCACCTGTGGGTGTCGGGCCCTCATACCACCCTCATGGGAGTCTGTTTCTGACCGTTTGAGCAGACACATGCACATTTGTGGCCTGCTGGAGGTCATTTTGCAGGGCTCTGGCAGTGCTCCTCCTGCTCCTTCTTGCACAAAGGCGGAGGTAGCGGTCCTGCTGCTGGGTTGTTGCCCTCCTACGGCCTCCTCCACGTCTCCTGATGTACTGGCCTGTCTCCTGGTAGCGCCTCCATGCTCTAGACACTACGCTGACAGACACAGCAAACCTTCTTGCCGCAGCTCGCATTGATGTGCCATCCTGGATGAGCTGCACTACCTGAGCCACTTGTGTGGGTTGTAGACTCCGTCTCATGCTACCACTAGAGTGAAAGCACCTCCAGCATTCAAAAGTGACCAAAACATCAGCCAGGAAGCATATGAACTGAGAACCACTCCTTTATTGGGGGTGTCTTGCTAATTGCCTATAATTTCCACCTGTTGTCTATTCCATTTGCACAACAGCATGTGAAATTTGTTGTCAATCAGTGTTGCTTCCTAAGTGGACAGTTTTGTACAGTTCTTTATTAAAACGTCTGTTGTTTGTTACATTTGACTGGGTAAAACCAGTACCACAATCAGTACTACTGACTTCTCTGAGAGTGAGGCAGATGTATTGCAGCATTTTGCACACAAAAAAACATGATGATTTTTCTTTCTGAAATGAAACCATCAAGTGATAGATTTTAATACCCCATAAAGACAAAGTGAAAACAGATTTTTAGTATTTTTTGCTAATTTATTTAAAAAAAACGATGAAATACTTTCTTTACATAAGTATTCAGAACCTTTACTTAGACTCTAAATTGTGTTCAGGTGCATCTTGTTTTCCACTTATCATCCTTGAGCTTTTTCTACAACATGATTGGAGTCCACCTGTGGTTAATTCAATTGATTGGATATGATTTGGAAAGCCACACACCTGTCAATATAAGGTCCCACAGTTGACATTGCATGTCAGAGCAAAAACCAAGCAATGATGTTGAAGGAATTGTCCATAGAGCTCCGAGACAGGATTGTGTTGAGGGTACAAAACAATTTCTGCTGAATTGAAGGTCCCAAAGAACACAGTGGCCTCCATCATTATTAAATGGAAGAAGTTTGGAACCACCAGGACTCTTGCTAGAAGCATGGTGGTGGCAGCATCATGCTGTGGGGATGTTAATCAGAGGCAGAGACCCTTTCAGAATAAGGCTGTAACGTACCAAAATGAGGAAAAAGTCAAGCGGTCTGAATACTTTCCGAGTGCACTGTAACTGTTCTGTGATTGGTCTGAGGCAGGAGTTAGATTACGAGTGTTTTCAAATGCGATTTTAATAAGGATGAACGTAGCCTAACCGGGCCCAGATCAGTTCACATTATAGGCCTACCAGTAGCAGGACAGAGAATGGAGCCAAGGCCAGATATTTTTCACAACATTTCCTACAGAGACCATCAGGTCAGTCAGCATGATAAGTGACTACAGCTCAAACCTACTCTGACTATATAATGTCTGACGATTACCTAACTTTATGTGCCCCCTCTTTATTCAGCCAGCTTTGTTCTGACTTTAACTAGGCTAGTACTGATAGAGAGATAAGACCTGGGTTCTATCAGGTGGTCTATATATATACTGGCAGTAGGAGTGGCTAGTACTGATAGAGAGAGAAGACCTGGGTTCTGTCAGGTGGTCTATATATATACTGGCAGTAGGAGTGGCTAGTACTGATAGAGAGATAAGACCTGGGTTCTATCAGGTGGTCTATATATATACTGGCAGTAGGAGTGGCTAGTACTGATAGAGAGATAAGACCTGGGTTCTATCAGGTGGTCTATATATACTGGCAGTAGGAGTGGCTAGTACTGATAGAGAGATAAGACCTGGGTTCTATCAGGTGGTCTATATATATACTGGCAGTAGGAGTGGCTAGTACTGATAGAGATAAGACCTGGGTTCTGTCAGGTGGTCTATATATATATACTGGCAGTAGGAGTGGCTAGTACTGATAGAGAGATAAGACCTGGGTTCTATCAGGTGGTCTATATATATACTGGCAGTAGGAGTGGCTAGTACTGATAGAGAGATAAGACCTGGGTTCTATCAGGTGGTCTATATATATACTGGCAGTAGGAGTGGCTAGTACTGATAGAGAGATAAGACCTGGGTTCTATCAGGTGGTCTATATATATACTGGCAGTAGGAGTGGCTAGTACTGATAGAGAGATAAGACCTGGGTTCTATCAGGTGGTCTATATATATACTGGCAGTAGGAGTGGCTAGTACTGATAGAGAGATAAGACCTGGGTTCTATCAGGTGGTCTATATATATACTGGCAGTAGGAGTGGCTAGTACTGATAGAGAGATAAGACCTGGGTTCTGTCAGGTGGTCTATATATATATATATATATACTGGCAGTAGGAGTGGCTAGTACTGATAGAGAGATAAGACCTGGGTTCTATCAGGTGGTCTATATATATACTGGCAGTAGGAGTGGCTAGTACTGATAGAGAGATAAGACCTGGGTTCTGTCAGGTGGTCTATATATATACTGGCAGTAGGAGTGGCTAGTACTGATAGAGAGATAAGACCTGGGTTCTATCAGGTGGTCTATATATATACTGGCAGTAGGAGTGGCTAGTACTGATAGAGAGATAAGACCTGGGTTCTGTCAGGTGGTCTATATATATACTGGCAGTAGGAGTGGCTAGTACTGATAGAGAGAGAAGACCTGGGTTCTATCAGGTGGTATATATATATATATACTGGCAGTAGGAGTGGCTAGTACTGATAGAGAGATAAGACCTGGGTTCTATCAGGTGGTCTATATATATACTGGCAGTAGGAGTGGCTAGTACTGATAGAGAGATTAGACCTGGGTTCTGTTAGGTGGTCTATATATATACTGGCAGTAGGAGTGGCTAGTACTGATAGAGAGATTAGACCTGGGTTCTGTTAGGTGGTCTATATATATACTGGCAGTAGGAGTGGCTAGTACTGATAGAGAGATAAGACCTGGGTTCTATCAGGTGGTCTATATATATATATATACTGGCAGTAGGAGTGGCTAGTACTGATAGAGAGATAAGACCTGGGTTCTATCAGGTGGTCTATATATATACTGGCAGTAGGAGTGGCTAGTACTGATAGAGAGATAAGACCTGGGTTCTGTCAGGTGGTCTATATATATACTGGCAGTAGGAGTGGCTAGTACTGATAGAGAGAGAAGACCTGGGTTCTATCAGGTGGTCTATATATATACTGGCAGTAGGAGTGGCTAGTACTGATAGAGAGATTAGACCTGGGTTCAAAACACACCTCCTGTCACGCCTTGGTCTTAGTATTTTGTGTTTTAGTTAATTAGTTGGTCAGGCCAGGGTGTGACATGGGTTTATTGTTTGTTGTATTTGGTGGGGTTTTTAGTTATTGGGATTGTAGCTGATTAGGGGTGTGTGTTTCATAGGTTTGGCTGCCTGAGGTGGTTCTCAATCAGAGTCAGGTGATTCTCGTTGTCTCTGATTGGGAACCGTATTTAGGTAGCCTGGGTTTCGCTTTGTATTTCGTGGGTGATTGTTCCTGTCTCTGTGTTAGTGTTCACCAGTCAGGCTGTAATAGGTTTCACGTTCCGTTTTGTTGTTTTGTATTTATTCGTTATTTCATGTATAGTTTCGTTATTTGTTTTCACTAATAAACATGAGTAACAAACACGCTGCATTTCGGTCCGACTCTCTTTCGACAAACGAAGAACGTCGTTACAGAATCACCCACCACACACGGACCGAGCAGCGTGTCAACAGGCAGGAGCAGCCCAAAGAGGAGCAGCCCAAAGAGGAGCCACGTATTAAGGATTTCTGGACATGGGAGGAAATCCTTGACGGGAGAGGACCCTGGGCTAAACCAGGGGAGTGTAGCCGCCCAAAGGTGCAGCAGGCGAAGAGGAAACAGGAGCTGGAAGGAAAAGGACCCTGGGCTCAGCCTGGTGAATATCGCCTCCCTAAGGAGGAACTAGAAGCGGATGAAGCGGAGAGGCGCTGGTATGAGGAGGCAGCACGGCGACGTGGATGGAAACAGGAGCAGCCCAGAATGGAGTACAGTATGGATATTACGACGTGGGAAGAAATAGACAGGTGGGCGGCCGACCCAGAGAGAGTGCCGGAGCCCGCCTGGGATCCGCTGGAGCAGTGCGAAGAGGGCTATAGGAGAATGGAGTCGAAAAAAAGACACGGCGGCGCAGAGCGAAGCCCCAAAAATTTCTTGGGGGGGGGGGGTCGGAGGGGGAGTGGCTGAGTCAGGAGACAGACCTGAGCCAACTCTCCCTGTTTATCGTGAAGAGCCAAGGAGGAGACCAGAATCGGTGTTGGAGGTGTTAATGGGGAAATTGGAGGAGAAATTAATGAGGGAGTTGCTAGTTTGGTGCTTTAGGTACAATATTCGTCCGACGGAGCGTGTCGGGGATTTAATGGCACCTGGGTCTGGGTCAGCGCTCCATACTAGTCCTGAGGTGCGTGTTAGTCGGCTGGTGAAAAATGTGCCAGCCTCACGCACTAGGCCTCCTGTGTACCTACCTAGCCTTGCACGTCCTGTGCCAGTCCTGCTCTCAGGCTCTCCAGTACACCTTCACGGTCCAGTCCATCCTGTGCCACCTTCACACACTAGTCCTCCGATGGTAGCTCCCCACACCAGGCTTCCTGTGCCTGTCCTCTATCCAGTACCACCTCCACACCCCAGCCCTCCGGTAGCAGTTCCCCGCACTAGGCTTCCTGTGCGTGTCCTCGGCCAAATACCACCAGTGCCAGCACCACGCATCAGGCCTTCAGTGCGCCTTGCCTGTTCAGCGCAGCCAGCGCTTTCTCCCTCTCCTGCGCTGTCGGAGTCTCCCGCCTGTTCAGCGGTTCTAGAGCCTTCCTCCTCTACAGCGCTGCCGGAGCCTCCTGCCTGCATGGAGCAGCTAGAGCTGCCAGTTTGCATGGAGCAGCCAGAGCTGTCAGTCTGCATAGAGCAGCCAGAGCTGCCAGTTTACATGGGGCAGCCAGAGCTGTCAGTCTGCTTAAAGCAGCCAGAGCTGTCAGTCTGCATGGAGCAGCTAGAGATGCCAGTCTACATGGAGCATCCAGTGTTGCCAGCCTGCATGGAGCAGCTAGAGCTGCCAGTCTGCATGGGCAGCCAGAGCTGTCAGTCTGCTTGGAGCAGCCAGAGTTGCCAGTCTGCATGGAGTTGCCAGTCTGCATGGAGCAGTCTGCATGGAGCTGCCAGTCTGCAAGGAGCTGCCAATCTGCATGGAGGAGCTGCCAGTCTGCATGGAGCTGAATCTGCAGAGCTGCCAGTCTGCAAAGAGCTGCCAGTCTGCATGAAGCAGCCAGAGCTGCCAGTCTGCATGGAGCAGCTAGAGCTGCCAGTCTGCAAGGAGCTGCCAGTCTGCATGGAGCAGCCAGAGCTGCCAGTCTGCCTGGAGCAGCTAGAACTGCCAGTCTGCAAGGAGCTGCCAGTCTGCATGGAGCAGCCAGAGCTGCCAGTCTGCATGGAGCAGCCAGAGCCGCCAGTCAGCCAGACTCTTCCAGATCTGCCAGACAGCCAGACTCTTCCAGATCTGCCAGACAGCCAGACTCTTCCAGATCTGCCAGACAGCCAGACTCTTCCAGATCCAGTCAGCCAGACTCTTCCAGATCTGCCAGTCAGCCAGACTCTTCCAGATCTGCCAGTCAGCCAGACTCTTCCAGATCTGCCAGTCAGCCAGACTCTTCCAGATCTGCCAGTCAGCCAGACTCTTCCAGATCTGCCAGTCAGCCAGACTCTTCCAGATCTGCCAGTCAGCCAGACTCTTCCAGATCTGCCAGTCAGCCAGACTCTTCCAGATCTGCCAGTCAGCCAGACTCTTCCAGATCTGCCAGTCAACCAGACTCTTCCAGATCTGCCAGTCAACCATACTCTTCCAGATCTGCCAGGCAACCAGACTCTTCCAGATCTGCCATTCAACCAGACTCTTCCAGATCTGCCAGTCAACCAGACTCTTCCAGATCTGCCAGTCAACAGACTCTTCCAGATCCGCCAGTCAACCAGACTCTTCCAGATCCGCCAGTCAGCCAGGATCTGATCCGCCAGTCCGCCAGTCAGCCAGGATCTGCCAGATCTGCTAGTCAGCCAGGATCCGCCAGTCGGCCAGGATCCGCCAGTCAGCCAGGATCCGCCAGTCAGCCAGGATCAGCCAGTCAGCCAGGATCCGCCGGTCAGCCAGGATCCGCCAGTCAGCCAGGATCTGCCAGATCTGATAGTCAGCCAGGATCCGCCAGTCAACCAGGATCTGCCGGATTCAACTGCCTGGCTGGGCTTCATCTCGGTACTGGGCTTCTTCTCGGTACTGGGCTTCTTCTCGGTACTGGGCTTCTTCTCAGTGCCGGGCTGCCCCTCAGTCCCGAGCTGCCCCTCAGTCCCGAGCTGCCCCTCAGTCCCGAGCTGCCCCTCAGTCCCGAGCTGCCCCTCAGTCCCGAGCTGCCCCTCAGTCACGAGCTGCTCCTCTGTTATGTAGGTTTCTGGGTGAGGACTATTCGGCCATGGTCGGCGGCAAGGGTGGATCATCCCAGGACGCGAAGGGGAGGAACAATGACATTTATGAAGTGGGGTCCACGTCCGGAGCCGGAACCACCACCATGGACAGACGCCCACCCGGACCCTCCCTATGGTTTTGAGGTGCGTTCGGGAGTCCGCACCGTAGGGGGGTTCTGTCACGCCTTGGGCTTAGTATTTTGTGTTTTAGTTTATTAGTTGGTCAGGCCAGGGTGTGACATGGGTTTATTGTTTGTTGTATTTAGTGGGGTTTTTAGTTATTGGGATTGTAGCTGATTAGGGGTGTGTGTTTCATAGGTTTGGCTGCCTGAGGCGGTTCTCAATCAGAGTCAGGTGATTCTCGTTGTCTCTGATTGGGAACCGTATTTAGGTAGCCTGGGTTTCGCTTTGTATTTCGTGGGTGATTGTTCCTGTCTCTGTGTTAGTTTCACCAGTCAGGCTGTAATAGGTTTCACGTTTTGTTGTTTTGTATTTATTCGTTATTTCATGTATAGTTTCGTTATTTGTTTTCACTAATAAACATGAGTAACAAACACGCTGCATTTCGGTCCGACTCTCTTTCGACAATCGAAGAACGTCGTTACACCTCCAGGCTGTGTAAGGGCTATTTTACCAAGAAAGAGAGTGATGGAGTGCTGCATCAGATGACCTGGCCTCCACAATCCACTGACCTCAACCCGATTGAGATGGTTTGGGATGAGTCAGACAGCAGATTGAAGAAAAAGCAGCCAACAAGGGCTCAGCATATGTGGGAACTCTGTCAAGACTGTTGGAAAAAGATTCCAGGTGTAGCTGGTTGAGAGAATGCCTAGTGTGCGCAAAGCTGTCATCAAGGCAAAGGGTGGCTATTTGAAGAATATAAAATATATTTTTATTTGTTTAACACTTTTTTTTGTTACTACATGATTCCATATGTGTTATTCCATAGTTTTGATGTCTTCACTATTATTCTGCAATGTAGAAAATAGTAAAAATAAAGAAAAATTCTTGAATGAGTAGGTGTTTTAAAACATTTGACCGGTAGTGTACATAAAGTATGTAGGCACCCCTTCAAATAAGTGGATTTGGCTATTTCAGCCTCATCCGTTGCTGACAGGTGTAGCACACCACCATGCTATCTCCATAGACAAACATTTGCTGTAGAATAGCCTTACTGAAGAGCTCAGTGACTTTCAACTTGGCACCTTCATAGGATGCCACCTTTCTACCAAGTCAGTTCGTCAAATTTGTGCCCTGCTAGAGTTTCCCTGTAAGTGCTGTTATTGTGAAGTGGAAACATCTAGCAGCAACAACGGCTCTGCTGAAACGCATAAAAATGGTCTCTCCTCGGGTGCTAAACTCACTACAGAGTTCAAAACTGCCTCTGGAAGCAACATCAGCACAATAACTGTTAGTTGGGAGCTTGATGAAATGGGTTTCCATGGCCGAGCAGCCACACACAAGCCTAAGATCACTATGCGCAATGCCAAGTGTCGGCTGGAGGGGTGTAAAGCTCACCGACATTGGACTCTGGAGCAGTGGAAATATGTTCTCTGGAGTTATGAATAACACTTCAAAATCTGGCTCTCCGTCAAATGAATCTGGGTTTTGTGGATGACAGGAGAACGCTACCTGCCGCAATGCCCACTGTAAAGTTTGGTGGAGGAGGAAAAATGGTCTGCGGTTGTTTTTCACTAAAGGGCAAAGCCCCTTAGTTCCAGTAAAGGGAAATATTAACGCTACAGTATACAATGACATTCTAGACAATTCTGTGCTTCCAACTTTGTGGCAGCAGTTTGGTGAAGACTTTTCCTGTTTCAACTTGACAATGCCCCCGTGCACAAAGCGAGGTCCATACATAAATGGTTTGTCGAGATCGGTGTGGAAGAACTTGAATGATCTGCACAGACCCTGACCTCAACCCCAATCTTGTTTGGATCAATTGGAACGCTGACTGCGAGCCAGACCTAATCGCCCAACCTCAATAATGCTCTTGTAGCTGAATGGAAGTAAGTCCCCTCAGCAATGTTCCAATATTTAGTGGAAAGCCTTCCCAGAAGAGTGGAGGCTGTTAGAGCAACAAAAGGGGAACAACTCCCTATTAATGCCCATGATTTCAGAATGAGATGACAAGGTGTCCACATACTTTTGGTCATGCAGAGTATGGCTGCATAGCATTTTGTCTACATTTTGGCATATTAACTAATGCTTATTTCTGAAGATTAACTCAGGTTTTGGCCCAGCGGCTAAGGAGTTGGGGCTTTGGCAGGAGTTGGACCTGTGGCTGAAAGGTGGCCAGTTCGAATCCCGGTCCAGCACTGGAAAAAATGGGCGGAATTGATCTGACCACTGGAGGACTGCTGGGTTCACATCCTCAATACAATGTATTGTATTGCATTGTATTGTACTATTGTATTGTACTGTACTATATTGTATTGTATTGTACTGTATTGTATTGTATTGTACTGTACTGTATTGTATTGTATTGTACTGTATTGTATTGTATTGTACTGTATTGTATTGTACTGCACTATTGTACTGTATTGTACTGTATTGTACTGTACTGTATTGTACTGTATTGTATTTGTACTGTATTGTACTGTATTGTACTGTACTGTGTTTTACTGTACTGTATTGTACTGTACTGTACTGTATTGTACTGTACTGTACTGTATTGTACTGTACTGTATTGTATTGTACTGTATTGTATTGCATTGTATTGTATTGTACTGTACTGTATTGTACTGTATTGTATTGTACTGTATTGTACTGTATTGTACTGTACTGTATTGTACTGTACTGTACTGTATTGTACTGTATTGCATTGTACTGTATTGCATTGTACTGTATTGTATTGTATTGTACTGTACTGTATTGTACTGTATTGTATTGTACACTGTACTGTACTGTACTGTATTGTATTGTACTGTATTGTATTGTACTCTATTGCATTGTATTGTACTGTAATGTATTGTACTCTATTGTACTGTACTGTACTGTATTGTACTGTACTGTACTGTACTGTATTGTATTGTACTGTACTGTACTGTTTGTATTACTGTATTGTACTGTACTGTACTGTACTATATTGTTGTACTGTATTGTATTGTACTGTATTGTATTGTATTATGTACTGTACTGTGTTGTAATGTATTGTATTATTGTACTGTATTGTACTGTATTGTACTGTACTTATTGTACTGTATGTATTGTATTGTACTGTATTGTACTGTATTGTACTGTATTGTACTGTACTGGATTGTAATTGTACTTTGTATTTGTACTGTACTGTATTTGTACTGTACTGTACTGTTGTATTGTACTGTACTGTATTGTACTGTACTGTATTGTACTGTACTGTATTGTACTGTATTGTATTGTACTGTACTGTATTGTACTGTTCTGTATTGTACTGTATTGTACTGTATTGTATTATATTGTATTGTACTGTACTGTATTGTACTGTATTGTACTGTACTGTGCTGTATTGTATTGTACTGTATTGTATTGTATTGTACTGTACTGTAAATGTACTGTACTGTATTGTATTGTACTGTATTGTATTGTACTGTATTGTATTGTACTGTATTGTACTGTACTGTACTGTATTGTACTGTGCTGTATTGTATTGTACTGTATTGTATTGTATTGTACTGTACTGTATTGTACTGTATTGTATTGTACTGTATTGTACTGTATTGTATTATTGTACTGTATTGTACTGTATTGTACTGTATTGTATTGTACTGTACTGTACTGTATTGTATTGTACTGTACTGTATTGTACTGTACTGTATTGTATTGTACTGTACTGTACTGTATTGTACTGTCCTGTATTGTATTGTACTGTATTGTACTGTACTGTACTGTGCTGTATTGTACTGTATTGTACTGTAAAGAAGTCAGCCAGAGATGACTTGGATTAACATTCATAAGAGATGCCTCCCTGGCCACCAGTGCATATTTCTAAACTATGTTTGCATAGAAAGACAATACATTCTAAAATAACTATGCTGGTATTCTTTTATCCATTATATAATTGTTTATTAAATTATATTCTATTTAAAAATGTTACTCTGTAATAGTATTAGCCATAATTCATAAATGGTACCATGCAGGATTCTATATGGAACCATTTTGGTTTAGTGAAGAAGAACCTCTAGAGTTCTGATCAAAGAACCCTATAAAAGTGATTCTATATAGAACTTTTAGTGGTTCCGGATATGAAGCAAAATAGAACCCTGTTTGGTTTAAACAGGAGTGAAGAGTGTGTTGATAAAACGGTTTATATTGTCAGAATTCAGCTTTGTAACAACGATCAGAACTAGTAAAAACAATAAGGTAATGCCTGCCAACATACTAGGCAATAATTAACAGGAGGCAAAGTGGTCATGTCATGTGAAAATTATATCAAACATCTTACATTGAAACGAGTCCAGACAGGATAGAGAAGCCCTGGTTTAGCAGACGCTCTTATCCAGAACGATTTACAGTAAGTGCATTCATCTGAAGAAAGCTAGTTGAGACAACCACATATCACAGTCCAAAGCCACTGGAAGTAGGGCAGCTGAGGGTGCTGAAGGATCTGAATTTAAAAATACATTTTTCTTCACAAAAGTAGTGCACTGGACCTTTACCAGTCCTGTATTAGTGGACCCATATATCCGTCTGTATTAGTGGACCCATATATCCGTCTGTATTAGTGGACCCATATATCTGTCTGTATTAGTGGACCCATATATCCGTCTGTATTAGTGGACCCATATATCCGTCTGTATTAGTGGACCCATATATCCGTCTGTATTAGTGGACACCATATATCCGTCTGTATTAGTGAACCCATATATCCGTCTGTATTAGTGGACCCATATATCCGTTTGTATTAGTGGACCCATATATCCGTCTGTATTAGTGGACCCATATATCCGTCTGTATTAGTGGACCCATATGGCCGTCTGTATTAGTGGACCCATATATCCGTCTGTATTAGTGTACCCATATATCCGTCTGTATTAGTGGACCCATATGGCCGTCTGTATTAGTGGACGCATATGGCGTCTGTATTAGTGGACCCATATAGCCGTCTGTATTAGTGGACCCATATGGGACCCATATGTCTGTATTAGTGGACCCATATATCCGTCTGTATTAGTGGACCCATATAGCCGTCTGTATTAATGGACCCATATAGCCGTCTGTATTAGTGGACCCATATAGCCGTCTGTATTAGTGGACCCATATAGCCGTCTGTATTAGTGGACCCATATAGCCGTCTGTATTAGTGGACCCATATAGCTGTCTGTATTAGTGGACTCATATATCCGTCTGTATTAGTGGACTCATATAGCTGTCTGTATTAGTGGACCCATATAGCTGTCTGTATTAGTGGACCCATATAGTCGTCTGTATTAGTGGACCCATATAGCCGTCTGTATTAGTGGACCCATATAGCCGTCTGTATTAGTGGACCCATATAGCCGTCTGTATTAGTGGACCCATATAGCCGTCTGTATTAGTGGACCCATATAGCCGTCTGTATTAGTGGACCCATATAGCCGTCTGTATTAGTGGACCCATATAGCCGTCTGTATTAGTAGACCCATATATCCGTCTGTATTAGTAGACCCATATAGCCGTCTGTATTAGTAGACCCATATAGCCGTCTGTATTAGTAGACCCATATAGCCGTCTGTATTAGTAGACCCATATATCCGTCTGTATTAGTAGACCCATATAGCCGTCTGTATTAGTGGACCCATATAGCCGTCTGTATTAGTGGACCCATATAACTGTTTGTAGTGGGCCCCAAAAACATTTCTAATGGATATAGCGTTTTGGAAATACACTCCTTGTAAATTCTTAAACAACATTGTCTTCTTACCTCTTAGATTTGGTGTCATGTTCACCAGAGTTTCATTTTAGAGGCAGGAACCCCCTCCACTCTCTTCCCAGAGAGACTCATTTTAGAGGCAGGAACCCCCTCCACTCTCTTCCCAGAGAGACTCATTTTAGAGGCAGGGCCCCCCTCCTCTCTCTTCCCAGAGAGATTCATTATAGAGCTCTGACCCCTAAACAGAGATCCAGCATGTTGGTTGTGGTTAACACAGTGACACCTCATTATTGAAGGTCAATTGTTCTCTTTTATTTGTTATCTTTTTGAGAAATAAAACATTTACTGACAGACACATCCAAACAGTCAGGTGATTTAATGCATCACATGAACATGTAGTGGTGACTGATATGTTTCACCTCTTCTCCATGTAGAGAAACTATTGATAATAATATCTCACTTTCTCCGTTAATCATTTCACTCATTCTAGTGTGTTGCTTTGTTCAACAGGTATGCTATTATTATGCTATTACTACATTTAATTCATAATAACAATGTTAAGAAAAGGATGTTCAGTGTTTTGATACCAAATTACACAGGAAGCAGGAGATCTTGTAATTTTAAAACAACAAATGTTTTGATATTTTGAAAGAGCATTCAGAACTATGACACATGGACATTTTTACAAATTGTAAAATAACCAGATATACGAATCCTATAATACGATATATGAACAATATGTTTCTGAATTTGACTTGCCTACGCCCAGTTAGCACCATTCTGTATGACTGAACTGACAGGTAGCTGTCCCAGGTGAAATGGACTGTTAGATCTGAGTGTTTAACTGTCATTCACTATACTAAAATAACACCATACATTTAATGTCTCTACACATTTTACAATAATCCCTGGGAAGAGTCTTACCTTGTAGCCTGAATTCACAACCAGAACATGTCAAGTCATTGAGATATTTTCCGTTCTGCTGAGAGAGCACCTTCCTGATGACAAGTGTCTCTGTATCTATGTTCTATGTACAATAATATCTGGTCAAAGTCTAGTGACTCAACACCATAATATAGCATAAACATAACAATAGTTTCACCTTTGGCCAGTAAAGACCATGGCATATTATAACATGTAGAATCATTATGATGATCCAGGTTCATACTACAACATGTAGAATCATTATGATAGATCCAGGTTCATACTATAACATGTAGAATCATTATGATGATCCAGGTTCATACTATAACATGTAGAATCATTATGATGATCCAGGTTCATACTATATGAATGGTCCAGTTTCAACATATCTCTAACTTTAAACGATACAATGTGGTCCATGCACGGGCCCAAATTGGACATTTTCACTTAGGGGTGTACTCACTTTTGTTGCCAGCGGTTTAGACATTAATGGCTGTGTGTTGAGTTATTTTGAGGGGACAGCAAATTTACACTGTTATACAAGCTGTACACACTACTTTACATTGTAGCAAAGTGTTATTTCTTCAGTGTTGTCACATGAAACGATATACTAAAATATTTACAAAAATGTGAGGGGTGTACTCATTTTTGTGATATACTGTATATCAGACCAAATAGCAGCAGGAATGGTTATATAGCTAGAGACACAATACTGTTAAAATATATATCAGTAGATTATGGAAAGCAGTTATTGCAGCTAAATACAATTATAATAAACCACATATACAATCCACCCACCTGAGCTGCATCAACACACCCTCCAACCCCACCTGGGACCCCTCCAACCCCTCCTGGGAGCACCCCAACCCACCCTCCAACCCCTCCTGGGACCACCCCAATCCACCCTCCAACCCCTCCTGGGACCACCCCAATCCACCCTCCAACCCCTCCTGGGACCACCCCAATCCACCCTCCAACCCCTCCTGGGACCACCCCAACCCACCCTCCAACCCCTCCTGGTACCACCCCAATCCACCCTCCAACCCCTCCTGGGACCACCCCAATCCACCCTACAACCCCTCCTGGGACCAACCCAACCCACCCTCCAACCCCTCCTGGGACCACCCCAACCCACCCTCCAACCCCTTCTGGTACCACCCCAATCCACCCTCCAACCCCTCCTGGTACCACCCCAACCCACCCTCCAACCCCTCCTGGGACCACCCCAATCAACCCTCCAACCCCTCCTGGTACCACCCCAACCCACCCTCCAACCCCTCCTGGGACCACCCCAACCCACCCTCCAACCCCTCCTGGTACCACCCCAATCCACCCTACAACCCCTCCTGGTACCACCCCAACCCACCCTCCAACCCCTTCTGGTACCACCCCAACCCACCCTCCAACCCCTCCTGGTACCACCCCAATCCACCCTCCAACCCCTCCTGGTACCACCCCAATCCACCCTACAACCCCTCCTGGTACCACCCCAACCCACCCTCCAACCCCTCCTGGTACCACCCCAATCCACCCTACAACCCCTCCTGGTACCACCCCAACCCACCCTCCAACCCCTCCTGGTACCACCCCAATCCACCCTACAACCCCTCCTGGTACCACCCCAATCCACCCTCCAACCCCTCCTGGTACCACCCCAATCCACCCTACAACCCCTCCTGGTACCACCCCAACTCACCCTCCAACCCCTCCTGGTACCACCCCAACTCACCCTCCAACCCCTCCTGGTACCACCCCAATCCACCCTCCAACCCCTCCTGGTACCACCCCAATCCACCCTCCAACCCCTCCTGGTACCACCCCAATCCACCCTACAACCCCTCCTGGTACCACCCCAACCCACCCTCCAACCCCTCCTGGTACCACCCCAACCCACCCTCCAACCCCTCCTGGTACCACCCCAATCCACCCTCCAACCCCTCCTGGTACCACCCCAATCCACCCTCCAACCCCTCCTGGTACCACCCCAATCCACCCTCCAACCCCTCCTGGTACCACCCCAACCCACCCTCCAACCCCTCCTGGTACCAACCCACCCTCCAACCCCTCCTGGTACCACCCCAATCCACCCTCCAACCCCTCCTGGTACCACCCCAATCCACCCTCCAACCCCTCCTGGTACCACCCCAACCCACCCTCCAACCCCTCCTGGGACCACCCCAACCCACCCTCCAACCCCTCCTGGTACCACCCCAATCCACCCTCCAACCCCTCCTGGTACCACCCCAATCCACCCTCCAACCCCTCCTGGTACCACCCCAACCCACCCTCCAACCCCTCCTGGTACCACCCCAATCCACCCTACAACCCCTCCTGGGACAAACCCAACCCACCCTCCAACCCCTTCTGGTACCACCCCAACCCACCCTCCAACCCCTCCTGGTACCACCCCAATCCACCCTCCAACCCCTCCTGGTACCACCCCAATCCACCCTCCAACCCCTCCTGGTACCACCCCAATCCACCCTCCAACCCCTCCTGGTACCACCCCAATCCACCCTCCAACCCCTCCTGGTACCACCCCAATCCACCCTCCAACCCCTCCTGGTACCACCCCAACCCACCCTCCAACCCCTCCTGGGACCACCCCAATCCACCCTCCAACCCCTCCTGGTACCACCCCAATCCACCCTCCAACCCCTCCTGGTACCACCCCAACCCACCCTCCAACCCCTCCTGGGACCACCCCAATCCACCCTCCAACCCCTCCTGGGACCACCCCAATCCACCCTCCAACCCCTCCTGGGACCACCCCAATCCACCCTCCAACCCCTTCTGGTAACACCCCAATCAACCCTCCAACCCCTCCTGGTACCACCCCAACCCACCCTCCAACCCCTCCTGGGACCACCCCACCCCAACCCACCCTCCAACCCCTCCTGGTACCACCCCAATCCACCCTCCAACCCCTCCTGGTACCACCCCAATCCACCCTCCAACCCCTCCTGGTACCACCCCAATCCACCCTCCAACCCCTCCTGGTACCACCCCAATCCACCCTACAACCCCTCCTGGTACCACCCCAACCCACCCTCCAACCCCTCCTGGTACCACCCCAATCCACCCTCCAATCCCTCCTGGGACCACCCCAATCCACCCTCCAACCCCTTCTGGTACCACCCCAATCAACCCTCCAACCCCTCCTGGTACCACCCCAACCCACCCTCCAACCCCTCCTGGGACCACCCCACCCCAACCCACCCTCCAACCAACCCCTCCTGGTACCACCCCAATCCACCCTCCAACCCCTCCTGGTACCACCCCAATCCACCCTCCAACCCCTCCTGGTACCACCCCAATCCACACTACAACCCCTCCTGGTACCACCCCAATCCACCCTCCAACCCCTCCTGGTACCACCCCAATCCACCCTACAACCCCTCCTGGTACCACCCCAACCCACCCTCCAACCCCTCCTGGTACCACCCCAATCCACCCTCCAACCCCTCCTGGTACCACCCCAACCCACCCTCCAACCCCTCCTGGTAACACCCCAACCCACCCTCCAACCCCTCCTGGTACCACCCCAACCCACCCTACAACCCCTCCTGGTACCACCCCAACCCACCCTCCAACCCCTCCTGGTACCAACCCACCAAACCCGATCTCTATGAAATGAAATACTAATTCAAGGTACACAATTGCACAAGAACTATAATGAACGGTCAATCTGTTGGGTAAAACCCACTACAGTAGTTATTTTATGGTTTCAGGAGTAAATAACCAGCTGTGTTGTTTGGCTCGTCCCATGGATTCTAGCAGTGGATAGTTATAAATAAATGATGTCTCTAAAAGTGCTGATCCAATGAGGTGTGATTGTATTCATCTTAGTTCCAACATCTCTTTAGCTGCTGTGCCAACCTGATAACATTTAACGTATTTGCTGACAGTGGTGAATTATCATTCAGAAATAACAGTTTGGGGGAACAAGGTATGATAATATAGACTACATCTGATAAGACAGAGGATGCCTCTTTCCAAAACATGTCCCCTGGTCACAACCAGTACATATGATTAAAGGAGCCCAAGGCACCTTGATTACATAGATCACACAGAGGAGAGGTTATGATTTGTATTAAATTGTGTTTTCTAGGTGGAAGGTGAACCCTGTTTCATGAGATTAAAATGTATCAGCTGGTGATTAGGATTGTTAGATGAGCCCACTAAGTTCCTGATGAACTCAACTGGTGAGCCTCTTTAGCATCTAGTTCCATGGACACACTGATTACAATGTCCTTCACCAAGGTCAGATGACTTTCAGTCAACAGTCTCTTGTGTGTCTTCACTCCGTAGCCCACATTCTAGTCTGTCTCTGATGATGTCATTTAGAACACCATTCAACTCAGTGTTCTGACAGTTTCTTTAATGCAACAGCAAACATTGGTACTGATTCTCCCTCTTCCTGTTGTCTCCTGTGGAACCTGAACCTTTCAGCATCAACTAGTGGGTCCTGTGAAACATGTCCTTTAAGTATCTCCACAATATCCCCATACGTCTTATTACCTGATCTGTCTGGCTGTAGCAGGCTGTCTAGTAAATGACACGTCTTCGGCCCCATTACACTAAAACACGTAGGCACAATGTTGCCCTCATCAATGTAATTTAAAAGTACAAAATCTTCAAACCGTTCTGTATATGAGCTCCACTGCTCAATACTTTCATCAATCTGTCTAATGGATCCAACAATTACAGACATTTTTCATTTCTCAGTAAGCTCCTGATTGTCACTCACTTCTATATTGTCCTCAACCAGAGCAATATTTGCCTCAGTCCTGTGATCTTTGTCACACCCTTATTTGTTTCCCCTGTCTTTGTGCTTGTCTTCACCCCCCACCAGGTGTCTCCCATCTCCCCCTACTATCCCCTGTGTATTTACACCTGTGTTTTCTGTTGCCAGTTCGATTTGTCCCATCAAGTCCTACCAGTGTGTTGCTGTGATTCCTGTGCTCTAGTTTTTGTTTGTCCTAGTCTTCCCAGTTCTGACCTTTCTGCCTGTCCTCGTGCCTGCCGTCCTGTACCTGCCTGACTCTGATTTGGATTATGATTCTTTGCTTAGCTTACCTTTTGCCCGCCCTTTGTTCTAAAATAAAAATAATGAAATCAGTCAATTGAAATTAATAAATTAGGCCCTAATCTACAGATTTCACATGACTGAGAATACATATATGCATCTGTTGGTCACAGATACAGTTAAAATCGGAAGTTTACATACTGTTACGCTTGTCGATGTCGATGTTGGATCGGACCAAGGTGCAGCTTGGAAGGCGTACATCATTCCTTTATTAAACTAAAACACTAAATACAAACGAACGTAAAGCTCTGTAACGCTAAACAGAAACTATACAAAAACAAGATCCCACAAACTACAGGTGGAAAAAAAGGCTGCCTAAGTATGATCCCCAATCAGAGACACCGATAGACAGCTGCCTCTGATTGGGAACCATACCCGGCCAACAAAGAAATAGAAAACATAGATTGCCCACCCTGGTCACACCCTGATATAACCAAAATAAAGAATAAAAAGGATCTCTAAGGTCAGGGCGTGACACATACACCTTAGCCAAGTACATTTAAACTCAGTTTTTCACAATTCCTGACATTTAATCCTGGTAAAAATGTCCTGTCTTAGGTCAGTTAGGATCACCACTTTATTTTAAGAATGTGAAATGTCAGAATAATAGTTGAGAGAGTGATTTATTTCAGCTTTTATTTCTTTCATCACATTCCCAGTGGGTCAGAAGTTTATATACACTCAATTAGTATTTGGTAGCATTGCCTTAAAATTGTTTAACTTGGGCAAACGTTTCGGGTAGCCTTCCACAAGCTTCTCACAATAAGTTGGGTGAATTGTGGCCCATTCCTCCTGACAGCTGGTGTAACGGAGTCAGGTTTGTTGGACTCCTTGCACACACATGCTTTTTCAGTTCTGTCCACACATTTTCTGTGGGATTGAGATCAGGGCTTTGTGATGGTCACTCCAATACCTTGACTTTGTTGTCCTTAAGCCATTTTGGCACAACTTTGGAAGTATGCTTGGGGTCATTGTCCATTTGGAAGACCCATTTGCGACCAAGCTTAAACTTCCTTACTGATGTCTTGAGATGTTGCTTCAATATATCCACTTAATTTTCCTATCTCATGATGTCATCTATTTTGTGAAGTGCACCAGTCACTCCTGCAGCAAAGCACCCCCACAACATGATGTTGCCACCCCGTGCTTCACGGTTGGGATGGTGTTCTTCGGCTTGCAAGCCTCGCACTTTTCCCTCCAAACATAACGATGGTCATTATGGTCAAGCAGTTCAATTTTTGTTTCATCAGACCAGAGGACATTTTTCCAAAGAGTACGAATACTATTGTTTGTACAATGAACGTGGTACCTTCAGGCATTTGGAAATTGCTCCCAATGATGAACAAGACTTGTGGCAGTCTACAATTTCTTTTCTGAGGTCTTGGCTGATTTCTTTAGATTTTCCCATGATGTCAAGCAAAGAGGCACTGAGTTTGAAGGTAGGCCTTGAAATACATCCACAGGTACACCTCCAAATGGCTAAAATCAGAAGCTTCTAAAGTCATGACATCATTTTCTGGAATTTTCCAAGCTTTAAATTCACAGTCAACTTAGTGTATGTAAACTTCTGACCCACTGGAATTGTGATACAGTGAATTATAAGGGAAATAATCTCTGTAAACAATTGTTAAGTTAAGGAAAAATGTGATGCATCCTGCACCAAGTAGATGTCCTAACCGACTTGCCAAAACTATAGTTTGTTGACAAGAAATTTGTGGAGTGGTTGAAAAACTAGTTTTAATGACTCCAACCAAAGTGTATGTAAACTTCCAACTTTAACTGTAAATAGGAGCGTGGATCAGAAAACATTCAGTATCTCGAGTGACCACCATTTGCCTCATGCAGCGCCATACATCTCCTTCGCATAGAGTTGATCAGTCTGTTGATTGCGGCCTGTGGAACGGAGTCCCACTCCTCTTCAATGGCTGTGCAAAGTTGCTGGATATTGTGTGTGTGTGTGTGTGTGTGTGTGTGTGTGTGTGTCCAGTGTGTGTGTGTGTCCAGTGTGTGTGTGTGTCCAGTGTGTGTGTGTGTCCAGTGTGTGTGTGTGTCCAGTGTGTGTGTGGTGCATCTGAACCGTTCTCACAGGGTGCAGGATCACAGAAAGAGACAGACACAGTTACCATGGTTATTGTTTACAGGAATAAACTGGTCCAACCTGGCATGTGTGTGTGTTCCTCCATGTATTTAAATGTCATTTTTGATCAAACATAAAACACATGGTTAGAGTGAAACATCATGTTGTGTTTGACACAGTGACCACCTGACACAGGGACACTGAGGAGTCATCATCCCAAACCATAAACCCTGGATAGAGGGGCTCAGTGAATGTGGTGTGATATGTGTACAGGTGGGTCAGGGTGTCAGAGGAGACTCTGTAGAAGGACAGAGTGCCGGCTGGCCAGTCCAGATACACTCCTACTCTGTGGGAGCTGGAGGAAGGGACGTCTATGAGAGTGAGATTGTCATTGTGGCACGCTCTGTAACTGTTCTCAGAGCAGAACAGACTCCAGGACTTGTCATTGTATCCAATCACACAGTCATTACCCCTTCCTCTCCTGCTGATTCCTTTGTATGTCACTCCTATATCAGCTGCTTTCCCACTCCACTCTACCTCCCAGTAACAGAGTCCAGTCAGACCCTCTCTACACAGCACCTGTTCATCATCCTCAAATCTCTCTGGGTGATCAGGATACGGCTGCTCCTCTGCCCTCCATGTCACCTTTCTGTTCTCCTCAGACAGAGATAGGTGTATGTTTATTGTGTTTGGGTCCAGTGTGAGATCACAGGTATCTGATGGATGAAACCAGACACAATATTAGGAATCATCATCATTCAAACTAGAATGTTAACTCACTTTTCAATAACTAATTTAATGTAGATGTTTCTAGAAATTAAAAAAGAGAAGTTAAGGTAACTTGAGACTTTTGAGTGATCATATTTTATACTGTATGGTAATATAAAACACACCTATTCCCATTAATTACACACACACACACACACACACACACACACACACACATTGTCAAAGCAACTCTTTTTAACTTTGGTGTCCCTGATTTCTGCATCTGTAGAATTAACGCTTATATTTAATAATATGACCAAGTAAGTAATGATGTTGGTCTTTGACTTTGACTTAACTTGAATTAAGACTTATTCTTAGTCCTATTCTTCACAGCAGCCAACACTCACATTTTCTAAGGCCAGGTTTCATTGTGTACTCTCCACCATGTTCCACACTGTAGCGATAAGCAGAAGAACAGACAGTCATTGAGTGATACACGTCACCTCACACACACACACACACACACACACACACCCCTCATAACTTTGTCCAAGTGGTGTTAAGAATGTTTGTCTTGATAACTCAAACATTTCTGATATGAACAGTGACATAAACCCTCTACATACCTGAGTTTCTCCAGTCTGCAGTGTGGATCCTCCAGTCCAGCAGAGAGCAGTCTGACTCCTGAGTCTCCTGGGTGATTGTAGCTCAGGTCCAGCTCTCTCAGGTGTGAGGGGTTTGACCTCAGAGCTGAGACCAGAGAAGCACAGCCTTCCTCTGTGACTAGACAGCCTGACAGCCTGCAGAGAGTAAACCATTTTAAAAACCACACTGCTATTCTTTGGTGGAGAAAATAATTGCAGTATATTTTTCCAACATATTCAGATACATCAGTGTCCTGAAACCTACCATATCTATTCATAAATGGAAGTATCATTATTAACAATGACAAATGATCAAAGTACTGCTTGTAGATACTAACATGTATAGTACAAATATTTGAGTAGACTGACCAGACCATTTTAATAAGCAGTATCAGTCAAAAGACAGACAGTGAGGTATCAGATTTCGATAGTATTGAGTATTTTGTCCACACCATATCTATGTTGACAGTGCAGCTAACATTTTCAATTTAGTTCTATAATCCAGCATTTTGGATTTGAGATCATATGTTTCTTATGAGGTGGCAGTATATAATGTCACCATTTATTTGAGAGTATTTTCATTCATATTGTCACGCCCTGACCATAGAGAGCCCTTGGTTCTCTATGGTGTAGTAGGTCAGGGTGTGACTAGGGGGTGTTCTAGTTCTATATTTCTATGTTGGTGTTTTGTATGGTTCCCAATTAGAGGCAGCTGGTAATCGTTGCCTCTAATTTGGGATCATATTTAGGCAGCCATTTTTCCCACCTGTGTTTGTGGGATATTGTTTTGTGTTTGTGCACCACTACTTTCACGTGGCGTTGTTGGTTTATTGTTTTAGTTTAATCACGCTTCAATCACGCTTGGTCCGTCTCTCCTCACGATCGTGATACATATGTGTAACGGCGTTCTTCGTTTGTCGAAAGAGAGTCGGACCGAAATGCAGCTTGTTGGTTACTCATGTTTTTTAATGAATGAATCGCGGTACATGAAATAACTGATATAAATAAATAACAACAAAACGGAACGTGAATAACAACAAAACGGAACGTGAAACCTAATTACAGCCTATCTGGTGAAACTACACAGAGACAGGAGCAATCACCCACAAAATACACAGTGAAACCCAGGCTACCTAAATACGGTTCCCTATCAGAGACAACAAGAATCACCTGACTCTGATTGAGAACCGCCTCAGGCAGCCAAACCTAAACTAAACACACCCCTAATCAACCACAATCCCAATGCCTACAAAAAAACAATACGACAACACAATAACATAAACCCAAATCAAATCCAATTTTATTTGTCACATACACATGGTTAGCAGATGTTAATGCGAGTGTAGCGAAATGCTTGTGCTTCTAGTTCCGACAATGCAGTAATAACCAACAAGTAATCTAACTAACAATTCCTAAACTACTGTCTTATACACATTGTAAGGGGATAAAGAATATGTACATAAGGATAAATGAATGAGTGATGGTACAGAGCAGCATAGGCAAGATACAGTAGATGGTATCGAGTACAGTATATACATATGAGATGAGTATGTAAACAAAGTGGCATAGTTAAAGTGGCTAGTGATACATGTGTTACATAAGGATGCAGTCGATGATATAGAGTACAGTATATACGTATGCATATGAGAAGAATAATGTAGGTAAGTAACATTATATAATGTAGCATTGTTTAAAGTGGCTAGTGATATTTACATAATTTCCCATCAATTCCCATTATTAAGTGGCTGGAGTTGAGTCAGTGTCAGTGTGTTGGCAGCAGCCGCTCAATGTTAGTGGTGGCTGTTTAACAGTCTGATGGCCTTGAGATAGAAGCTGTTTTTCAGTCTCTCGGTCCCAGCTTTGATGCACCTGTACTGACCTCGCCTTCTGGATGATAGCGGGGTGAACAGGCAGTGGCTCGGGTGGTTGATGTCCTTGATGATCTTTATGGCCTTCCTGTAACATCGGGTGGTGTAGGTGTCATGGAGGGCAGGTAGTTTGCCCCCGGTGATGCGTTGTGCAGACCTCACTACCCTCTGGAGAGCCTTACGGTTGAGGGCGGAGCAGTTGCCGTACCAGGCGGTGATACAGCCCGCCAGGATGCTCTCGATTGTGCATCTGTAGAAGTTTGTGAGTGCTTTTGGTGACAAGCCGAATTTCTTCAGCCTCCTGAGGTTGAAGAGGCACTGTTGCGCCTTCTTCACGATGCTGTCTGTGTGAGGGACCAATTCAGTTTGTCTGTGATGTGTATGCCGAGAACTTAAAACTTGCTACTCTCTCCACTACTGTTCCATCGATGTGATAGGGGTGTTCCTCTGCTGTTTCCTGAAGTCCACAATCATCTCCTTAGTTTTGTTGACGTTGAGTGTGAGAGTTATTTTCCTGACACCACACTCCGAGGGCCCTCACCTCCTCCCTGTAGGCCGACTCGTCGTTGTTAGTAATCAAGCCTACCACTGTTGTGTCGTCCGCAAACTTGATGATTGAGTTGGAGGCGTGCGTGGCCACGCAGTCGTGGGTGAACAGGGAGTACAGGAGAGGGCTCCAGAACGCACCCTTGTGGGGCCCCAGTGTTGAGGATCAGCGGGGAGGAGATGTTGTTACCTACCCTCACCACCTGGGGCGGCCCGTCAGGAAGTCCAGTACCCAGTTGCACAGGGCGGGGTCGAGACCCAGGGTCTCGAGCTTGATGACGAGCTTGGAGGGTACTATGGTGTTGAATGCCGAGCTGTAGTTGATGAAAAGCATTCTCACATAGGTATTCCTCTTGTCCAGATGGGTTAGGGCAGTGTGCAGTGTGGTTGAGATTGCATCGTCTGTGGACCTATTTGGGCGGTAAGCAAATTGGAGTGGGTCTAAGTTGTCAGGTAGGGTGGAGGTGATATGTTCCTTGACTAGTCTCTCAAAGCACTTCATGATGACGGAAGTGAGTGCTACGGGGCGGTAGTCGTTTAGCTCAGTTACCTTAGCTTTCTTGGGAACAGGAACAATGGTGGCTCTTGAAGCATGTGGGAACAGCAGACTGGTATAGGGATTGATTGAATATGTCCCCGTAAACACACCAGCCAGCTGGTCTGCGCATGCTCTGAGGGCGCGGCTGGGGATGCCGTCTGGGCCTGCAGCCTTGCGAGGGTTAACACGTTTAAATGTTTTACTCACCTCGGCTGCAGTGAAGGAGAGACCGCATGTTTTCGTTGCAGGCCGTGTCAGTGGCACTGTATTGTCCTCAAAGCGGGCAAAAAGTTATTTAGTCTGCCTGGGAGCAAGACATCCTGGTCCGTGACTGGGCTGGATTTCTTCCCTGTAGTCCGTGATTGACTGTAGACCCTGCCACATGCCTCTTGTGTCTGAGCCGTTGAATTGAGATTCTACTTTGTCTCTGTACTGACGCTTAGCTTGTTTGATAAGCCTTACGGAGGGAATAGCTGCACTGTTTGTATTCAGTCATGTTGCCAGACACCTTGCCCTGATTGAAAGCAGTGGTTCGGCGCTTTCAGTTTCACGCGAATGCTGCCATCAATCCACGGTTTCTGGTTAGGGAATGTTTTAATCGTTGCTATGGGAACAACATCTTCAACGCACGTTCTAATGAACTCGCACACCGAATCAGCGTATTCGTCAATGTTGTTATCTGACGAATGTCTGACATGTCCCAGTCACGTGATGGAAGCAGTCTTGGAGTGTGGAGTCAGCTTGGTCGGACCAGCGTTGGACAGACCTCAGCGTGGGGGGCTTCTTTTTTTAGTTTTTGTCTGTAGGCAGGTATCAGCAAAATGGAGTCGTAGTCCAGCTTTTCCGAAGGGGGGGCAGAGACCTTATATGCGTCGTGGAAGTTAGAGTAGCAGTGATCCAAGGTTTCCACCCCTGGTTGCGCAATCGATATGCTGATAAAATTTAGAGTCTTGTTTTTTCAGATTAGCCTTGATAAAATCCCCAGCAACAATGAATGCAGCCTCCCGGATAAATGGTTTCCAGTTTGCAAAGAGTTAAATAAAGTTAGTTTAGAGCCATCGATGTATGTCTGCTTGGGAGGGGGATGTCACTATGCAGCTGTAGTCCCTGTCCGAAGAGAATTCTCTTGGTGAATGTCCCGGTCTACGGCGTTGTGAGGAATTCTAAATCAGTGGACTAGAGGATTTGAGTTCCTGCATTCTGCCTAATCGCACCATGCTCGTTAGCCATAAGGCATCACTTCACCCTCTTCTTGCCAGAAGGTGTTTGTTTCTGTCGGCCTTGATGCGTGGGCTTCGTTGGCTGCACCGCTTCGGATAGCGTCTCTCAGTGAGCCATGTTTCCGTGAAGCACAGAACGTTACAGTCTGATGTCCCTCTGGAATGCTACCCTTGCTCGGATTTCATCAACCTTGTTGTCAAGAGACTGGACATTGGCCAGAAGAATGCTAGGGAGTGGTGCACGGTGTGCCCGTCTCCGTAGTCTGACCAGAAGACTGCCTCGTTTCCCTCTTTTTCTGAGTCGTTTTTTGGGTCGCTGCATGCGATCCATTCCGTTGTCCTGTTTGTAAGGCAGAACACAGGATCTGCGTCGCGAAAAACATATTCTTGGTCGTACTGATGGTGAGTTGACGCTGATCTTATATACAGTAGTTCTTCTCGACTGTATGTAATGAAACCTAAGATGACCTGGGGTACTAATGTAAGAAATAACACGTAAAAAAACAAAAAACTGCATAGTTTCCTAGGAACGCAAAGTGAGGCGGCCATCTCTGTCGGCGCCGGAAGTAAAAATCATGTCACCGCCTGACCAACTAATTAACTAAAAACACAAAAATACTAAGACCAAGGCCGTGACAATATGTTTCACAGTTTTGAAATGAAAGCACTTTCTGTACAGTTGAAGTCGGAAGTTTACATACACTTAAGTTGGAGTTATTAAAACTTGTTTTTCAACCACTCCACACATTTCTTGTTAACAAACTATAGTTTAGGCAAGTTGGTTAGGACATCTACTTTGTGCACGACCAGTCATTTTTCCAACAATTGTTTACAGACAGATTATTTCACTTATAATTCACTGTATCACAATTCCAGTGGGTCAAAAGTTTACATACACTAAGTTGACTGTGCCTTTAAACAGCTTGGAAAATTCCAGAAAATGATGTCATGGCTTTAGAAGCTTCTGATAGGCTAATTGACATAATTTCAGTCAATTGGAGGTGTACCTGTGAATGTATTTCAAGGACTACCTGTCAGGACCCGGTTACGAACCCGGGTCTCCAGAGTGAGAAACAGTCACTTAACCAACTGAGCCACGAATAGTCGGCAGAACCCAGAAGATGAGGCAGACACAGCCGTACTTGAGACGGTGTATTTAATAAAGTAAAAAGTGAAGTCCTTCAGGAAAACATGTAACTCCACAACCTCAAAAGGAATTCCACAAGAACAAAGGTAATCCTCCAAGACATAAAGGTAAATCCACAAGGTGGTAGGTATAGCATAAAAAGCCTCAAAAGATACTCAAAAATAAATAAACAAGAACAAAAAACAGAATTCCACAAGAGCGTCCACCGGGATCAACAAGAGTTCACAGAATACTAGGGCTGGGTGCTAACATACAAACACAGAGCAAAGAACTGAGGAAAACTAAGGGTTTAAATACAATCAGGGAAAACGAGGCACAGGTGCAAATAATAATGGGGATCAAGGGAAAACAAAAGGTCAAAAAGCACAATGGGGGCATCTAGTGACCAAAAACCGGAACAACCCTGGCCAAATCCTGACAGAATCTCCCCCTAGGAACGGCTCCTGACGTTCCTACCAGCTCTCTCGGGGTGGAGGGCCCTGAACTGACGAATGAGGTCAGGGTCCAGTATGTCTTTGGCAGGAACCAAGGAGCGCTCCTCGGGACCGTAGCCTTCCCAGTCCACCAGATACTGCCAGGACCGCTGCACCCGGCGGGAATCCAGTATCCGATGGACGGTATAAGCCGGCTGGCCTCCAATGACACGAGGCGGAGGGGGAGGTCTGTCTGCCGGGACAAGGGGAGAAAAAACAACAGGTTTTAATAAGGAAATGTGAAACGTGGGATTAATCTTAAGGGATCTGGGTAAGTGTAGGCTATAAGAAACTGGGTTAACTCTCCTGGCAACCTTAAAGGGACCGATGTATTTTTGGGACAGCTTGCGAGACTCCACCCATAGTGCTAAGTGTCTTGTGGAGAGCCAGACCCGGGACGGCGACGTCTGTTGGCTTGTTGTTGGTACCTCTGTGAGGAACGCATAAGATTAAGACGGGTCTTCCTCCACATAAGCCAACAGCGTCTGACGAACTTCAAGGCTGAAGGCACTCTGACCTCTGCCTCCTGGTCCGGGAACAATGAAGGGGCATAGCCAATTTGACACTCGTGCGGGGACATACCAGTGGAGGAGGAGCGCAAGGTGTTGTGCGCGTATTCGGCCCAAACAATAAAGGACGACCATGTGGACGGGTTGTTACGAGTCATACATCGGAGGGTGGTTTCCAGCTCTTGATTCATCCTCTCTGTTTGGCCGTTGGACTCCGGATGGTACCCTGAAGATAGACTGGCAGAAGCCCCCATGAGTTGGCAGAAGGCCTTCCAAAACCTTGAGGCGAACTGGGGACCTCTGTCAGAAACCATATCTTGAGGAATGCCGAAGACTCGGAACACATGATTAATTACCAACTCAGCCGTTTCCTTGGCAGAAGTTAACTTAGTCAGAGGGACGAACCTGGCCGCCTTTGAAAACCTGTCGATTATGACTAGGATAGTAGTATTGCCATGGGATGGAGGAAGGCCAGTAATAAAGTCCAATGAGATATGGGACCAGGGTCTGTGGGGAACAGGTAAAGGGTGAAGGATTCCTTGAGGGCGGAGGTGAGAAGATTTGCCCTGGCAGCACACGGGGCAGGCATTGACGAAAGTGGCAACGTCTTCTCTTATGGTAGGCCACCAGAACTTACGCTGGATGAACTCCAAGGTGCGACCTACGCCCGGGTGACAGGTGAGGTGAGAGGAGTGCCCCCACAGAAGGACCTGAGTCCTCACTGCCTTGGGGACAAACAACCGATTGGCAGGACCTCCTTTCGGGTCCGGTTCGATAGCTTGAGCTCGTCTCACGGTATCCTCAACTTGCCACGAGAAGGGAGCCACGATCTTAGCAGCAGGAAGGACAGGCATATCCGTGTCATCTCGAATGGCAGGAGCGTAGACTCGGGACAGGGCATCCGGTTTGAGATTCTTCGACCCGGGCCGATAGGTGAGGATAAACTGGAATCGATTGAAGAAAAGAGACCATCTAGCTTGTCTAGAGTTCAACCGCTTCGCCTGCTGGATATACTCCAGATTTTTGTGGTCCGTAAGCACTTGAAACGGGTGAGAAGCCCCCTCGAGCCAGTGTCTCCATTCCTTCAATGCCATCTTAACCGCTAGGAGTTCACGATCCCCCACATCTTAGTTCCTCTCAGCCGGGGTAAGCCGGTGTGAGAAGAAAGCGCACGGATGAAGCTTCTTGTCTTCACCCCTCTGAGACAGGACAGCTCCAACACCAACCTCTGATGCGTCTACCTCCACCACAAACGGTTCATCCGTAGTCGGTAGTATCAGGATGGGAGCAGAGAGGACGCGCTGCTTGAGTCCTTGGAAGGCCGTCTCAGCTTCTCTTCCCCACAAAAACCTTGCATTGCCACCCTTGGTTAAAGCTGAGAGAGGGGCTGCCACCAAGCTGAAGTTCTTGATGAACTTGCGGTAAAAGTTTGTGAAGCCCAGGAAACGCTGAACTTCCTTAACGGATTTGGGGGTGGGCCAATCCGCTACCGCCCCTACCTTCCTGGGGTCCATTTGGACTCGACCGGGTTCCACTACAAATCCCAGGAATTGTACTCGGGATGAATGGAATTCACATTTTTCCGGCTTAACGTACAGATGGCTGTCTAGGAGGCGTTTGAGTACTTGTCTGACATGCTTTGTGTGTTCTTGAAAGGAGCTCGAAAAGATGAGGATGTCATCCAAGTAAACGAACACAAATATGTTAAGCATATCCCTAAGCACATCGTTTATGAGCGCTTGGAACACCGCTGGGGCGTTGGTCAGGCCGAAGGGCATCACCAAGTATTCATAGTGACCAGTAGGCGTGTTGAAAGCGGTCTTCCACTCGTCCACCAGGTCTGATCCGCACAAGATGGTATGCGTTCCGCAGGTCAAGCTTAGTGAAAACAACTGCTTCCTGGAGCAGCTCGAAGGCTGTGGCCATAAGGGGTAGCGGGTAACGGTTACGGACGGTTATGGCATTGAGTCCCCGGTAGTCGATGCAAGGACGTAATCCACCGTCTTTCTTGGCCACAAAGAAAAACCCTGCTCCCGCCGGGGAGGTGGATGGACGCATGAGGCCTGCTTCCAGAGCGTGCTTGATGTAGGTATCCATAGCAGCTCGTTCGGGTGGAGATAGGGAAAAGATCCGACGCCTGGGGGGGCAAGTGCCCGGAAACAGGTCGTTGGGGCAATCATAAGGTCTATGGGGTGGTAGCATGGTGGCCCTCTGTTTGCTAAAAACCAGTTTGAGGTCATGGTAACACTCGGGAACTCGGGTCAGGTCGATGGATTCTAAAGACTCGGGAGTAGAACTCGGGAATTCGGGAAAATACAAGTAGCTTGGCACGTAGGACCCCACTGCTTGATAGTGCCCACAGACCAGTCGATGTGAGGGTTATGGCTGTGAAGCCAGGGGTATCCAAGGACGAGAGGGAACTCGGAACAGGAGATCAAATGAAAGTTCATCAATTCCTGGTGTTGTGAAACTGAAAGTCGCAAGGAGGTAGTGACATGAGTGACAAGTCCAGATCCCAAAGGGCTTCCATCCAATGTAGTAACCCTCATGGGGTCACTTAGAGGTTCAGAGGGAACGCCATTCTCCTTCGCCCAGACACCATCCATGAAGTTACCTGCGGCTCCAGAGTCTACCAAGGCTTGAAGGTGAAGCTTGTGGTTGTCCCCGGAAAGGGTGACTGGAATGAGCAGACGGGAGTTGGATGGATGGGAGGAGGTTATGTTTCCCGTTACAGTCCCCCCCGGTCTGTACGGGACAGAGCGTTTCCCTGGAGCCCGGGACACGTGGAACGGAAATGACCCGGTTTGCCGCAATATAGACAGCGTCGCTCCTCATCCGGCGGCCTCTCTCAGCCTGGGAGATGCGTCCAATCTGCATGGGTTCCGGTGGAGCCAGCGAGGATAAAGGTGGGGACTCGGAGCTGGGACTGATAGGGGCTAGAGGTCTACGGTTGAGTTCTCTCTCTCTCAGACGCTGGTCAATGCGTGAGGCCAACTTGATCAGGGACTCGAGATTGTCCGGTGGTTCCCGAGTGGCCAGTTCATCTTGGATATTGTCAGAAAGGCCTTTCAGAAAGCACACCGTGAGCGCCTCGTTGTTCCAGCCACTCGCTGCTGCCACCGTGCGGAACTGGATGGCATAGTCCGTCACGCTGTGCCAACCTTGGTGGAGAGTCAGGAGCTGTTTGGCTGAGTCAGGACCACTGCTTGGGCCTTGAAACACTCGTTTGAATTCCTCAGCAAAGGCAGAGTAGCTGGCACAGCAGGAACTATGGGCATCCCACACAGCAGTAGCCCAGGCCAGGGCTTTTTCCGACAGCAGGGTGATGATATATGTGATCTTAGACCGGTCGGTGGGAAACGACGAGGGTTGCAGCTCGAAGGAGAGAGAACATTGGGTGAGAAACCCTTTACAAGCACTTGGATCACCTGAGAACCGTTGGGGAGGTGGAAGACGAGGTTCAGCCAGGGGGTTTACTGCCATGGGTACGTGAATCTGAGGTACTGGGACGGGAACTGTTGCCGGGGTAAGTCGATCAGATATCTGCTTTATGGAAGTCAGCATGATGAGAATGTCTAGCCATTAAGGCCTCTTGCTGAGCCAGGACGGCTTCGGACAGTCTCCTGGTGGTGGGACAGCATGGCAACAAGGTCCTGGGAACTGGCTGCCTCTGGGTTCATTTTTGGTTCTGTGTTTCTGTCAGGACCCGGTTACGAACCCGGGTCTCCGGAGTGAGAAACAGTCACTTATCCAACTGAGCCACGAATAGTCGGCAGAACCCAGAAGATGAGGCAGACACAGCAGTACTTGAGACGGTGTATTTGATAAAGTAAAAAGTGAAGTCCTTCAGGAAAACATGTAACTCCACAACCTCAAAAGGAATTCCACAAGAACAAAGGTAATCCTCCAAGACATAAAGGTAAATCCACAAGGTGGTAGGTATAGCATAAAAAGCCTCAAAAGATACTCAAAAATAAATAAACAAGAACAAAAAACAGAATTCCACAAGAGCGTCCACCGGGATCAACAAGAGTTCACAGAATACTA